>NW_026068269.1:279644-306551 GCF_014885135.2 Alexandromys fortis | reverse complement strand
GAGGCTAGAATCTTCCCGGTAAGCGCACCTTGGGGTGCTTACACAGATGATTAGAAATGGGCTAAATTAATATGTGAGAATTAGCCTAGAAGAGGCTAGATAGAAATGGGTCAAGCAGTTAAATGAATACAGTTTGTGTGTTGTTATTTCGGGCATGAGCTAGCCAAGTGGCCGGGGTGTTGGGGACGCAGCCCCGCCGCTCCTATTTCAACATTTTATGAACTTCTCATGGGGATTCTTACACATGTTTTCGTTAGATCTATACCTAAGTATTTACTTTTTGAGGAAACTAATATAAACCATATAGTTGCTGTTTTAATTTCCCTATATGCATTGCTGACATGAAGAGACATGACTGAGTTTTATAGATTAACCTTTTATCTAGAAACCCTAATAAAATTGTTTATAAGCTATAGTATATAGTGTGTATCAGTTATCTTAGATTTGTTGTATATGTAATCATGTTTTCTACAAATTAAAAAATGTCTTCTTTCTTCTCAGTCTATATGCCTTTATTTCCTCTCCTTACCACAATGCACTGGCTGGATGGATACCCAGCCTGATGTGGTCAGGATTATCTTTGCCTTTTTTCTTATCTTAACAGGAAAATTATTGTTTCTCAACATTAAGTGTGATATCACTTTTAGGCTTTTTGTGGACTTCTTTGACAATTTGAGGAAGTTCCCCTGTGTTCCTAGTTTGATAAGTTTATAGCATGAACAGATATTGAATTTTTATGAAGTATTTTTACTCTACTGATTGATATAATCATGTGTCTCTTTCCTCCTTGAGCTTGTTGATGTGACAAAGGACATTTCAACAATAAACAAAAAAATGTTTGTGAAGATAATTCCTACTTAAAGTCTCTTTGCTTTTTTACAGATGTGTCGATTGATCACATATGCTAGAAATAGAGAAGTCTGCTTCTTCCCAACAGATACATGTGTAATGGAAAAGGAAGAGATTCCAAGTGCTTTGCTCTTTACAAACCAGCATCACTTTTAATAATAAAGAAAGTGACAAAAATAATTGTATATGACTTTTTTATCTTTTCTTTTTTTAATTTATTTATTTATTAAAGATTTCTGTCTCTTCCCCGCCACCGCCTCCCATTTCCCTCCTCCTCCCCCAATCAAGTCCCCCTCCCTCTTCAGCCCGAAGAGCAATCAGGTTTCCCTGCCCTGTGGGAAGTCCAAGGACCACCCACCTCCATCCAGGTCTAGTAAGGTGAACATCCAAACTGCCTAGGCTCCCACAAAGCCAGTTCATGCAGTAGGATCAAAAACCCATTGCCATTGTTCTTGAGTTTTCAGTAGTCCTCATTGTTTAATATACATTTTAAATAAAGACAAAAGCTGTTGCATACACACTGGCACCAAATAAAGAAGATACAGCTATAGATAAATTTTATTTTATATATAAGTTTTGGAAAGTTCCTTTCTAAAAAAATGATAGCCGAGATTTGTTTTTCAGTGTCATTTAATCTGTATCTTGACTCACAGGAGATTCCCCAGCAGTAAAACAAAATGATTCCTCTCTGGCTTAGAGGAAAGTGGCCTATGGTTTTACAATCTCTCTCCTTACCCGATTCCAGCTTTGAAAACCCAGATATTTGCTATTGGTCCCTGAGGCTTTGAAAATGAACCAGCACTTCTAGCACTTAAACCCACTGGAGAGAAGATCTCTACTTATTAGATTCTAGACCTATCAAATTATGTTTCCTTTTTGTGTGTTTATTTGAGTTTTATAATTTTTGCTATGTAACCCTGACTTGCCTATTCCTTGCTATGTAATCCAGCCTGGCTCTAAATGCTCAGAAATACTCCTGTGACAACTCTTCAGTGCTGGGATTACAGCCACATGCCACTGCCTTAGAGTCGCTATTGCTGTGATAAACACCATGACCAAGGCAGTGCATATAAGGAAAGGTTTGTTTGGGCCTTATGGCTCCAGGGGAATAAGAATCATTCACCATCATGGAAGGGAAGTGGGGCAGCAGGCTGCCATGACAACTGGATCTGGAAGCTGAGAGCTGAGAGCTCACACCCTGAACCATGAACATGAAGCAAAGAAAGAGAATTCAAATGGCAAGAGTCTTTTGAAACCTTAAAGCCTGCCCCCAGTGACACATTTCCTCCATCAAGGCCATTCCTCCTAAGCCTCCCCAAACAGTCACCAACTAGGGATCAAGTATTAAAATGACTGAAGAATCAGGAACATCTCATCCAAACCAGCATAGCTGCCATGCCTAGCTTTAAATTGCTTTGTAATCTAAGAGAGAGGGAGAGAAGGAAGGAAAAAAGGAAGGAAGGAAGGAAGGAAGGAAGGAAGGAAGGAAGGAAGGAAGGAAGGAAGGAAGGAAGAAAGGAAGAAAGGAAGAAAGGAAGAAAGGAAAGAAGGAAGGAAGACCAGCATAAGAATATTCTTAACCTCTTCAAACTTTCTGGTTGCTATACGAAACTACCTGCAGAATAAATACAAGCTTTTCCTCAAGTGCAAAGCTACACAGTAGCATGAAGTCTAGGGTGCTCAGAAAGATACATTGCTTAAAGAGTCAAGGTAGTGATGTGGCTCAAAGACCTCTGTCTCACTGCAAATGTGGTCTCCCCAACCAGCAGTGAACAAACACAAGGTATCAATCGTGTTCTGGATCTTCCTTCCTCCAGCATTCCATTCTGTGAGCACTGCCCGTTGAAGGGGGCAGCTATACTTTCAGAGGATGGCCTTGGTATATTCTAGGGCACAGTGTGGACAGGTAATGCCAAACCTTTCAGGCAGGTAAGTTGTCACAGCAGAGGTAAGGTGACACTGAGGGTTCCAACTAGCCCCATATGGTCCCCCATGAGTGACAAGGTTCAACTGTGGTCAGAGGTCCTGAAACTCTTCATTGTTCAGGAACTGGTCTGTGAGCTCTTAACCATGGTGAGAACACTTGGGTCAAGAAGACAAGGTTCAGAATCCAAATACCTCTGAGTAGAGTGAAAGAGTTCAAGTCTTTGTTAGGCTCCTCTTAGCATCCCATCTCCATGGATGTTGGAACTAGCAACATGCTTTTCAGGAATTCCTGGCAGTAGCAAGTTTCATTCCTTCCTGTGGGTCTCACTCGCATGTGCTCAAGAAGAGTCAAGAGAGTAAGGCCCTGCCCGCGTTGCTCATCACCATGGTCCGATGTCTAATTCAGGGCCTATTATAGGTAAGTGCACAGAACCTGCATCCATTTCAATTTCTTTAAGTAGCTTAGTACTAGGCTCTCAAGTTGAGGCTCCTACCAATTAGAAACCAGAACACCTAACCACATCTTCCATAGAATTGAGGAGCCCCCATTAAGTCTGTCTACTGACCGATAGACTGTTCCACTCCATTGTTGATAATCGAACTCCTTCATCACTCTCCTGACATCCAAAAAACTTCCGATTGGCCTTTTATTTTTTTATGGACCATTTGGTTGGTGATCATTGTGGTAAAGCTGTAACAGAATTAAGAGGTTTACTTACATACCCCAATGGAGAGCATTTCCCATCACAGGCCCACATCCCCCTCCAGAATTATCATTATAGAATATAATGTTTATTAATTTTTAAACACATTAGAGTCTTGCCATGACACTTAAGTCTTGCCATGACACTTAAGAAATAAAGCTTCCATTTGGTCTATTTATTTCCCCTAAAAAGCCAAAATTCCAGTTAGTTTCAGTTTTCTATACTTTCCCTAGAACAGTTTATTCTGTTTACTGAATGCTTCTGTGATATATGTTCTTCTTGGTGGGACCTGTTACTTTGGTTTCTGAATGTCCAATGAAGAATCATTCTCTCACCACAGAACCACCTAGAAACAGAAAGGAAGCAAAACAATGGTTCCTACCTTACAACCTGTGCTCCTGTGGGTGGGATGGAGAGGTTCAGCCATAGGTCAGAAGAAAAGAGGCCTGTCCTGGACCTGGGGAACAGAGGAGGAAGGCTGGCACAGACATAGAGACAGCAGGTGACCTCACCTGTTCTATCTCCCACCCCAGACTCACCTGGCAGAAGCAGTAGGCTCGTCTTCGCTGTCAACACTAGCACCTGGTCATGCTCCTGATGCTGTCTTCTGTTTCTCCTTTCTTTTCCCTCCCAACATCACCATCAATATTCTTTGTAACCATGTTCTCCCAAATATCAGGAAACTGACTGTTTGGTGGGTTCCCAACCCTGCAGCCTCACCTCCCTTAGGAATGAGTGAATGGCTCCCCCAAGTCCCACAGAGCATCCCTAGAGTGAGACCTGATGGCTAAAAGGAAGAGGGATTTAGAAGGGCCCAGAGATAGCATTAAACACCATTAAGCTTCTCTGTGGGAAGTCCTTCCCTTTTAATTTCTCTGCCTGCCAACTAGAGCTTCCAGGAGAAGCTCTCAGTTGAGGCCGCTGTGACCATAATATGCTCTCACATCTGTTAATGTGTCTCGGGGGAAAATGCTGACTTCAGGCTCAGAGTCTAGGCAGACAACTGTGTTAGCCTGAATTGCATTCTATTGTTTTCTCTGTTGGGTTATTTTGTTTGAATAGCCTCTACTTACAGCGAATCCTGTTGCCTGCTGTCTTACACACAGGAAGGCATTCCCATATGCAGATAGTACTCAATAAAATCATAAGTTGTGAAGGTGTACAAAAAAAGTTACAGTGGGAAGACAGTCTCAACAGCAGTAACTCCCAGCCCTGGCCAACATAAGAACACCCAGGACAATTGTCACAATCCCATCTTGGTATATTCAGTCTTTTGAGATTGCAACATGATGCTGTCTTTTATAAAGTTCACACTCAAGAAATGTGCAATCAGGGTATGGGAACCAGATTAAACACATCCCTGAGGCTTTTCCCTGAGTGAATTTCATGAGAAAATCAGAGGAATCTAAGTGTTTATGTGTGTGTGTGGTGGTGGGGGGGGGGTGCAAAAGCTTCCAATGCCAAACCTGAGAGTCAGCACTCTAATCTTCCTTGAGTCTGAGTGAAATGTGCCAAAGCTTGTTCCAATCAAAGCATCAAGATTGGCAGCAGAATGCAACAGCCAACATCAACCACAGTCCCGACACTCTCACGCAATGAGTTACAGGACAGCAAAAGTCTGAAAAAGCCCAGAACAGCCCCTCTCTTCATTTACAAAGACCTTGGGGCCTTGGATGACAGTCATTGCTGTCTTAAAATTACTTACTAAGTCCCAAGACTGGCTCTTCCATATATCACATCTGACAGACGTATTCTGAGGGGGAACTGTGATCCTTTTGAAGAAAACGTTAAAAACAGAGAAAGAATTTGGGCTATTTTATCCACAAAGGAAACATAAAAAGGAGCATAAAGAAAGTTTCGGGGAGTCTGTGTTGAGTTTTTGTCAACTGGCAGATACTAGTGTCACCTGGGAAGAGGGAGCCTCAATAAAAGATTGCCAAAAAAAAAAAAAAAAAAAAGATTGCCTCCATCAAAATGTCCTATAGACAAGTCTATGGCATTTTCTTGGTTACTGAATAATGTGAAAGGGTGCAGCCCACTTTGGGTAGTGCCACCCCTGGACAAGTTATCTAGGATTGTATAAGAAAGCAGGCTGAGCAAGCCGTGGCGAGCAAGCCAGTAAGCAGCATTCCTCTATGATTCCTCCCTGACTTCCTTCAATCGTCCAATGTGATCTGGATGTGTGAGCCAACTTTCCTCCCCTATTTGTTTTTGGCCATGGTGTTTATCCCAGCAATAGGACAATAACTAGGACAGAGCCCAAGAGGCACCATGGACAGTCTTTGGTGTATGTTTCTTTCACATGACTACCATCTTTAGGAAAATACCATGAAGTGTGGGTAGTGATGTAACAGGTGTCCAGGTAACCTTAGCACAACTGACGCCATGTAGAGACCTTAAAATGCAGCATGTGGATTCCAACACCTGCCAAAACTGGAACAAAGACCTAATCTATCAAAGACCTGATCCATAGTTCCAGGATCCAGAAAATCCCTAAATGTACAAACATTGCTTTCTGGATCCAAACTATAGCAGGTCATAATCTCTAAACACTGTGAGTCATTCATTCCTCTTACCTTATTTTCCTTAATAGCATTGACCTCTTCTACATCATATATTGCCAACGACAGCGGAGGGGGGGCACTTGAATGTCGCAGGCATACCCCCAGCACCTCCAGCAGTGTTTATGTAAAGGTCTGGGAGGGATAATCTCCTGCGAACACCAGTACTTACTTGCTGGGACTCCTACTTCCTTCCAAAGCTCTCCGCACAGCTTTATGTGGAAGTGAGGAAAGATGAAATCAAGAGACACAGGCTGGCAGCCAGGCGCTGGCATTAATTAACTCTGACGCCTCGGACAAATTGGTTGACTTTACCAGGTCCCATTTTCCTCACATAGAAGAGTAAGAGTACTAGATTAGAGAACCTTCAATGGCCATTTGTTGTTGTAGAACAAGGGGTTGAATGAAAACATCTGGTATAATCAAGACTGTCTTTATTTCTCCTGTGAAGATTTGTAAGGTTTATCTTTGTGTAGTTGTGAGCTCTGGGCACTTAAGGTTGTTCTAGCCTCCTGATGAAACTGGCCTTTGTATCATTCTGAAATTACCTTCTTTGTCCTTAGTGATATTTTCCCGCTCTGACATCTACACTGTCTGGTATTAATACATAAACTCCAGATGTTTTGAAAATAATACTAGTAAGGGACATCCTCCTCTCTCGTTCCACTTCTAATGCATTTATGCTTTTTATTTTATTTGAAGTGAACTTGTCGTAGGAACAATAAGTCATGCTATTGTTTAATATGGCCCTCTCCTTCTCTCTCTCCTCCCTCTCCTCTGATATTTTCATACCCTTCTGACTTCTTTCCTGTGCCATTGCATTGCCATTTGGTAATACTGGCTGGGTCTTTACCAGATGCCAGTCCTACGTTCCCAGCCTTCCCAGCCTTCAGAACCATGAGCTGAATATATTTTTGTTCGCAATCACACACTAAGTTCAAGATTCTGTTATAGCGCAGGAAACAGACTAAGAAAAGCTTGCTCTTTTTCTGCTGCTGTTGATAACCCGGTATCTGAATTCGAGTCTTCAGACTGAAGCACAGATGCACTTAAATGAATGTGATGAGTGATGCCGTAGATTTAGATTGAACAGTTTGCTTTTTTTTCTATTTGTTCCATCTGTTCTTTTTCTCTTTTTCCTGCTTACATTTGGACTGACGACATTTTTATAACAATTTTCTTACAGTTCATATATTATGAACTTCACCTACATAAAGTGCTCGCATCAATCATTTTAAGGTATAAAAAGTTTTAGAATTATCACCATCAATTATAAAACATTGTATTGCTTTCTAAAGAACTCTATTCTTCAGTTGTTGCTGCTGGGTCCCCCCATTTTCATTACCCCCTCCACTTTCCCTAAGCACACAGTAGTCTATTTTCTGTTTCTATAAATTTTCCTATTCTAGACATTTCATATAAGTGGAATCTTATAGTACAGTTTTTTTGTGACTGGCTTCTGTCATTTAGCATTAGATTTTTTTCCGAGTCTCATTTATGTTATAACATATGTGAACACCTCACTCCTTTTTTCTTGAATGAATTTTACCATATTTATTTATCCAGTCATTAGTTGGCTTCTACTTTCTGGTAACTTCAAATGATGCTACTGTAACACTGGGTGTAAGACATTGAGTAGCCACATTTAATTTCTCCTGATAATGTACCTAGGATAGATTGCTGGATGATATGGACCGTGGCCAAGCTATTGCAAAGTTACTGCCTGTTTTATATGTTCCCTCCAGCAATGTATGAGTATTCTTCCTTCTCGACATTGTCTCAACATCTGTTAGTATCTGTCTTTTTGCCTACAGCCGTCCTGTTGGGTATCAAGCAGTAAGTCACTGGAGGTTTGATTGGCATTTCCCTGACATCTAATAACACCGAGAACCTTTGCCACTGCTCACTGACTATTTATGAATATTTCTTGGTAGAATGATTATTTTTATTTTGTCTAATCTTCTCTGTGGCTTCTCAGGGGGTTCTGTCTATATCATTATTTCTGTGGCCATTTCAAAAATTTTAGTGTACACATTTAACTAATCGCTGCCTGCCCTCAAGTGGTGATATACTGCTTCATGTATATATATTCAGAAACTTTATAAGTAGATATTTTCATTTCTCCTCTCTTAGCTCCATGTTGTTGTTATTGTCAAATCTCTGATTAATTTCTATGCTCTCTTCCTCTTTGTAGAACACGAGTACTCTGTTATCCTGGGAGAATAAGCTTGTCAAGGGCAGGTAGAGAAGAGATAATACACAATTAATCAAGTGACTTCACATGCCTTCTGAAGGGCAGGGCTAGTCCAGAGATAGATCATCAGAAAAAAAATCAAGAGAGTCTTGAGCTCAAATGTTGGAAGAGAGGTGATGGGGGTGCACACCTTTAATCCCAGCATTTCGGAATCAAAGGCAGGCAGATCTCTGAGTTTAAGGCCAGCCTAGCCTACTCCAGAACAACCAGCATCACATAGAGGAACCGACTCAAAACCAAACCAAAACAAGAATGGCCGAGCCTGCTTAGGAATCCAGGAGGAATCTTCAGTCTTCATCAGCTTCCTTGTTCTGTTGGCAGTCTCCTTGTCCACAGCCCTCCGCATCCACTCTGCTGGATTTGTGACTAGTGTGTTTACCTCTCACAGAAAAGACCTGTAAATCGGGGTAGAACAAGCAAAAGTATTGAGCTTGGGGACAGAGCAACTTGGATTCAAATGCTAGTTGTACACTGACAGGAATAAGACTCTACTTTCTTGAGAGACTAGATGCCCTCACCCGGAAAGTTGGAATTGCAAACCCTTATTGGTTGGGCATGGTGGTACACACCTTTAACCCCGGCAACTGGGAGGCTGGCACAGGTAGAACACTGTGAGTTCCATGCCAGCCACGCTACGTAGTGAGATACTGTTGCAAATAAACGAATAGCAATGGCAAAGTCACAAGCAAACACGAGTCCTCTCAGCTGTTGCTGAAAGAAGTAAGTTGCATTAAGGGAAAAGAAACATGGAGTAAGCTCCTCCGCTATATACCCGCCTGCTTTGTTCAATCAATATTTTACATTCGCTCCAAGTTTCTGAGGCACTCGTGATACAGCCTTTGCCATGGACACAGAGGAGGAGAGCTTGGTACACATAGAGCCAAACATGGATTCCTGCTGCTACCAAGCAAGGAACATCCACAGCCCTCAGAAGCCAGGAGAAACAAGGAACCTAACCTCAGGCTTTTGGAAGTATAGACACGGTAGCCCTGGATAACAGACTTCCAGCGTCTAGACCTGCAAGGGAGTTGTTTCTGCGGCCTTTGCTGCCCAGCTCATAGTTCTGTGAGGGCACAGCAGGGTTCCCTGCAGCCAAGGCCACACCCCTATTCTGTTTTTTGATGATATTTTCCTGTTCTCTGGCCTCCAATCTGTTAGTTATCTGCTTGTTAATCAAAGCCACAAGAGGCACTTAAAGCCGTAGGATAGCCACAGAGTTAGACTGTGCCTCCCACTAGCCACACAGGTGAGGCAATGATCTGTTGAGGAAACGAGAGCCTAAGGCCAGCCCAGGTGACAGCTGCCCACTCAGATGGCTTCACATGCACAGCCGCTGCGGAGTAACTGTGCCTTATCTTGCTCTGTCACAGGAGGTACCCTATCAGTCCCTGAGATAAAAAGTGACTTCAGTGAACTCTGACTCAATGGACTTGGTGACCTGCAGGACAGAGATAGGGGAAAGGGCACCTGAGATAAGGAGTGTGGTACAGACAGGGAACAACTAAAGGGGCCAAGATGGTACACAATCAGTTTGAGACAAGTAAGCCTGTTTCTGAGATTCTCCTAGTCAAGTTTCCATGGAATGGCCTACGTTAGTAGGATTCTATGCACCGGCAAGCCTGGGAAGTATTCTCCTCTTTCATCTCCCATGAGAGGTTCACAAGGTCCTTGCAGGGTTTGAGATAACTGATGGTAAGGATATACACTCCAGAGTTTTTTCCAGGGTTCAGAAGCACATGCTGTGGTCTCCTAATACAATCAAGCCTGTATGTTTTGCAAAACCAGAAAGATTAGATTTTTTTTAAAAGGTCAATCAGATAATGAAGTCAACTTGTGTACTTGGTTTACCAAATCAATGCTTTTAATTTTTTCATTTCTTGTTAATGAATGAACCACTGTTTAAGTGATACTATGTAATGATATCCATATGCAAAAATGAATAACATGAGCTTTGCCTCATATATCATTTTGTCTCTGGTGTAAATTGAAGAGAAAATAGCAAACCACAGAAGTTGTGGGGAAAAGAATGGGAAGGAGCCATAACTCTGAGTGAATACAGAACCAGTTACTCTTCAAGTTTTAGGTTAGGTCACTGGCGCTATGGTCAGTTCTTTTACCTAGCTCTGGTGGCACCTGGCTCCTTCTGAGAACAGTTGGCAGCTGGAGGAGATGCTCACAAGACAAAGGGGATTGGTCAGGAAACTCCAGCTCACAAGTTCCCTGATACTGTGTTTGTGCCACATAAACAAGATAGCCAGTTTGATTTCTTCAAAATTAAACTGTGGGATCTCGAAATAAGAAAGTGTCTACAGTCTAGAGAACATTGCAGGAGAGTAAGGGATGCCTAGACGGGTCCTTGGTAAGCCAGGGGATGGAAAAACCTTGAAACCCGAATAAGACATTGAGACACAGAATGGCAAAGACCACACAAAAGGGAAAGATGGGTTTGCCAGCAGCCTCCCTGCACCCATTCCTGGGAGATCGGCCTCCATCAAAGCTGCAAGCTTTGATGTCCACTTCTGGGAGTAGCCTTTCCCTTGGACATCCACAGAATCAGTTCACACACACACACACACACACAAACACACACACACACCTCATTCAAGAGCACAGTTTGGTGACATTAAGTACATCATGCTGTTTTCCACCTATCATCTCTATTCGTCTCCAGAATTTAATCTTTGCCAAATAAAGCTCTGTACCCATTAAACAGTAACTCCCCATCTCTAGCCTGAGAAACTGTCTATCCACTTTCTCTCTATGAATTTGAGGACTCTAGGGAGCTCATGTAAATGGAGTTAGTAATATTTGTCTTTGGGAAATTGGTTTCTTTCACTTAGCATAATGTTCTCAAGCAAGTGGTGTCCATATTTTCCATCCCCATCAACAATGTACATGGGCACATCTATACATGTTGTTGTTATTGACAATGGAGGAACTTCATTCTCTTTTAACAATGAATAATAAATATTCCTGTGCCCATAAGAAACAGTTATTCCTTCATCCCTGGAAGAACATCTCATCTGCATTAAAGATAGACAGTTATCAATAAAGCTGCTAGAAACATTTGAACATTTTTAATATATTTTTTTGAGCGAATGGCAGTTAAATACTGAGTAAGTTGCCTCCTGGGTCATATAATAATAGTGCATTTAGTTTTGTAATAAGCCACCAAACAGTCTCTGAAGCAGACTTCATGTTTTATATTTCCACCAGCAGTGAGGGGTGCCCCTGTTACTCCCCATTCTCAACAGCCATTGTTGTCAGCATTTTGGATTTTAGGTATTCTGATAGGTGTAGAGTACAGTCTAACTACTGGCCTTTCACCCCCAGATGGCATAGAATATCTTTTTATTTGCTTATTTGCCTTTTTTTTTTTTTTATTTCGAGGCAGAGTTTCTCTGTGTAACAGTCCTGGCCATCCTGGAACCTGCTTTGTAGACCAGGCTGGTCTCAAACTCACTGAGATCCACCTGCCTCTGCCTCCTAAGTACTGGGATCAAAGGCATGCACCACTTCCTCCCAGCCATGGCAATATTATAAGGGGAATATTTAATTGTGGTGGCTCACTTACATTTTCAGAGGTTCAGTCCATTATCATCATGGTGGAGAGCGTGGCAATGTGAAGGCTGATTGACAGGGTACCGGGGAGGTAGCTAAGAGTCCTACATCTTCCAGGCAACGGGAAGTTGACTGAAACCCTGAGCAGTATTCTTTATTTTATTAAGAATTTTTTAAATACAATCTTTTCTCATTTTACATAGCTATCTCCATTTCCATTCTCTCCCTTCCCCACTTTTCCCCCACTTCCTCCCACCCCACTTCTCCATTCACTCCTCAGAAAGGGTAAGGCTTCCCATGGGGAGTCAACAAAGTCTGACACTTCACTATGAGGCAAGACCAAGGCCCTCCCTCCTATATCTAGGCTGAGAAAGGTAACCCTCCAAAAAATGTGCTCCTAGATGCCAGTTCAAGCACTACAGATAGATAAATTCTGGTGCCACTGCCAGTGGCCCCACAGGCTGCCCAAGCCTCACAACTGACCCCACATTCAGTGGACCTAAACTGGACCTGTGTAGGTTCTCCTGCTATCAGCCCAGAGTCAGTGAGCTCTCGCTAGCTCAGGTCAGCTGTTTCTGTGGGTATCATGGTCTTGACCCCTTTGCTCATATTATCGCTCCTCCCTCTCTAGGGCTGGTCTCAGGTAGCTCGGCCCAGTGCTCTGCTGTGGATCTCTGTATCTGCTTCCATCAGTTGCTGGTTGAAAGTTCTATGATGACAATTAAGGTAGTCACCAACCTGATTACAGGGGCGCCCTCTCCACTGTTGCTTAGAGTCTTAATTGGGGTCATCCTTGTGGATTCCTGGGAATTTCCCTAGTGCCATGTTTCTCGATAGCCCTTTAATGGCTTCCTCTTTCCTTTCTCTCCCTCACTGTCCTTCTTGAGCATCTCATTCCCTCATGTTCTCCCTCCCCCTACCCTTACACCCTCCCTTCTCCCCCACCTCTAATTTTCTCAGGAGATTTTGTCTGTTTCCCCTTACCACAGGGATTCATGTATGTCTCTCTTAGGGTTCTCCTTGTTACCTAGCTTCTCTGGGATGGTGGGCTGGTTGTCCTTCACTTTACATCTAATATCCACTTATGATTGAGTACATACCATGTTTGTCTATCTGGGTCTGGATTACCTCACTCAGGATTTTTTTTTTTCTAGTTTCATCCATTTGCATGAAAATTTCAAGATATCATTGTTTTTTACTGTTGAGTAGTACTCCATTGTGTAAATGTGCCACATTTTCTTTATCCATTCTTCAGCTGAGGGGCATCTAGGTTTTTTCAAGGTCTGGCTATTATAGATAATGCTGCTAAGAACACAGTTGAGCAAATGTCCTTGTGGTATGTGTGTGCATCTTTTGGGTTTATATCCAACGGCAGTATTGCTGGGTCCTGAAGTAGATTGATTCCCAATTTTCTGGGAAACCACCTATTGATTTCCAAAGTGGCTGTACAAGTTTGCACTCCTACCAGCAATGGAGCAGTGTTCCTCTTATTCCACATCTCCTCCAGCATAAGCTATCATTGGTGGTTTGGATCTTATTCATTCTGACAGGTGTAAGATGGTATCTCAGAGTCATTTTGATTTGCATTTCCCTGATGGCTAAGGATGTTGAGCAGTTCCTTAAGTATCTTTCGGCTGTTTGCAATTCTTCTTTTGAGAATTCTGTTTAGATCTGTATACCATTTTCTGATTGGATTATTTAGTAATTTGATGTCTAGTTTCATGAGTTCTTTATATATTTTAGAGATATATCTTTCCGATATGGGGAATAGTGAAAATCTTTTCCCATTCAGTAGACTGCCCATTTTGTCTTAGTGACTGTGCCCTTTGCCTTACAGAAGATTCTTAGTTTCAGGAAGTCCCATTTATTAATTGTTGCTCTCAGTGTCTATGTTATTGGTGTTATATTTAGAAAGTGGCTTCCTGGCCCATGTGTTCAAGGCTGCTTCCCACTTTCTCTTATGAGGCTCTGTGTCTCTGGACTTATGTTGAGGTCTTTAATCCATGTGGACTTAAGTTTTATACATGAGGACAGATATGGATCTATTTGCATTCTTCTACATATTGACATCCAGTTATGCCAGCACCATTTGTTGAGGATGCTTTCTTTTTTTCCATTGCATAATTTTAGGTTCTTTGTCAAAAATCAGATGTTCATAGGTGTGTGGATCAATATCTGGGTCTTTGATTCAATTCAATTGGTCCACCTGTCTGTTTTTATGCGAATACCAAATTGTTTTCATTACTATAGCTCTATAATAGACCTTGATGTCAGGGATGGTGATGTCTCCAAATGATCCTTTATTAGAGAGGATTGTTTTGACTATTCTGGGTTTTTTGTTTTTCCATATGAAGTTGGGTATTGTTTTTTTCAAGGTCTGTGAAGAATTTTTCTGGGATTTTCATGGGAATTGCATTGAATCTGTACATTGCTTTTGGTAAGATTGCCATTTTTACTATATTGATCCTACCTATCTAAGAGCATGAGGGATCTTTCCATTTTCTGATATCTTCAGCAATTTCTTTCTTCCAAGACTTAAAGTTCTTGTCATATAGGTCTTTCACTTGTTTGGTTAGTGTTACCCCAAAATATTTGATTTTATTTGTGGCTATTATAAATGATGGTGTTTCTCTGATTTCTTTCTCAGCACCTTCATCATTTGTATGTAGGTGGGCTGCTGATTTTTTTGAGTTTATCTTGTGTCCTGCCACATTACCAAAACTATTTATCAACAGTTGATAAACTGTAGGAGTACCCTCATCTCCTTTTGGGGGTCACTTATGTATACTATCATATCATTTGCAAATAGCAAAATTGTGACTTCTTCCTTTCCAGTTTGTATCCCTTTGATCTCCTTCTGTTGTCTTATTGTTCTAGCTAGAACTTAGCGTACTGTTGAACAGGTATGAAGAGAGTGGACAGCCTTGTCTTGTTCCTGATTTTAGTGGAATTACTTTGCGTTTCTCTCCATTTAATTTGATTTTGGCTGTTGGCTTGCTGTATGTTGCTTTTATTATGTTTAGATATGTTCCTTATATCCCTAATCTCTCCAAAATCTTTATCATAAACGAGTGTTAGATTTTTTTTAAAGTGCTTTTTCCACATCTAATGAAATAATCATATGGGTTTTTTTCTTTCAGTTTATTTATATGGTGGATTACATTGATAGATTTTTGTATATTGAAATATCCCTGCATCTCTGGGAGGAATCCAAGTTTATCATGGTGTATTTTTTTTGATGTGTTCTTGGATTCTGGTTTTATTGAGTATTTTGCTATACATGTTCATGAGGTATACTGCCCTGTAATTCTCTTTCTTAGTTGCATCTTTGTGTGGTTTGGGTACTAGGATAACTGTCATCTCATAAAAGATGTTTGGCAACACCTCTTCTGTTTCTATTGTGTGGAACAATTTGAAGAGTATTAGTATTAGCTCTTTTTTTGAAATTCTGGTAGAATTCTGCACTGGAACAGTCTGGCCCCGGTGGGCTTTTTTTTCTTTTTTCTTTTTTTTTGACTTTTGATGACTACTTTTATTTCTTTGGGAGTCTATTTAAATTGTTTATCTGTTCTTGATTTAATTTTAGTATGTGGTACCTATCCAGAAAACTGTTCATTTCCTTTAAATTTTCCAATTTTATGGAGTATAGGTTTTTAAAGTATGATCTGATGATTCTCTGGATTTTCTCTGTATCTGTTATTACTTCCCCTTTTTCATTTCTGATTTTGTTGATTTGCATATTCCTTCTCTATCTTTTGGTTAGTTTGGATAAGGGTTTGTCTATCTTGCTGATTTTCTCAAAGAACCAACTCTTCATTTTAATGATTCTTTGTATTTCTTTCTTTGTTTCTATTTTATTGATTTCAGGCCTGACTTTGATTATTTACTGGCATCTACTCCTCCTCGGTGAGTTTACATCTTTTCATTCTAGAACTTTCAGGTGTACTGATAAGTCACTTGTGTGAGATTTCTCCAGTTCCTTCACATAGGCACTTGATGCTATAAACTTCCCTCTTAGTACTGCTTTCAATGTTTGCCAAAAGTTTGGGTGTGTTGTGCATTCATTTTCATTGAATTCTAGGAAGTCTTGAATTTCTTTCTTCATTTCTTCCTTGACCCAGGGGTGATTCAGTTGAACACTATTCAATTTTCATGAGTTTGTAGGCTTTCTGCCGTTAGTGTTGTTATTGCGTTCTAACTTTAAGCCATGGTGATCCGATAAGATACATGGGGTTATTCCATTTTTTTTTTTTGTATCTGTTGAGATTTGTTTTGTGAACAAGCATCTGGTCAGTTTTAGAGAAGATTCCATGAGTTGCTGAGAAGAAGGTATATTCTTTTGTGTTTGAGTGAAATGCTCTATAGAAGTCTGTTATGTCCATGTAAGTCCTGACTTCTCTTAGTTCTCTTATTCCTCTGTCAAGTTTCTGTCTGGTTGACATGTCCATGGGGGAGAGTAGGGTGCTGATGTCTCCTACTTTTAGTGTGTGGGGTTTGCTGTATAATTTAAGCTTTAGTAATGTTTCTTTTACAAATGTTCTTGTATTTGGAACATAGATGCTCAGAATTGAGACTTTGTCTTGTTTGATTTTTCCTGTGATGAGTGTTAAGTGTTTTTCTCTGTCTTTTTTGATTGACTTAGTGTGAAGTCTATTTTGTTAGATATTAGGATAGCTACACCTGCTTGTTTCTTAAGTCCATTTGATTGAAATATCTTTTCCCAACCCTTTACTCTGAGTTAATGCTTGTCTGTAAGGTTGAGATGTGTTTCTTGTATGCTGCAGAATCCTGTTTTCATATCCATTCTGGTAACCTGTGTCATCTTATAGGTGAATTGAGTCCTTTGATTTTAAGATATATTAGTGGCCAGTGATTGTTTATTTCTGTTATTTTTTCAGTGGTAGTGTCTGTGTTTCCCTTCTTTGGGGTTTGCCAGTGTAAGGTGTAAGGTTACTTATTGCCTGTGTTTCTGTGGATGCAGCTAATTTCCTTGGGTTTGAGTTTTTCTTCTAGTACTTTCTGTAATGCTGGAGTTGTGGGTAGGTAATGTTTAAGTTTGGTTTTGTCATGGACACTTTTGTTTTCTCCATCAATGGTGATTGAAAGCTTTGCTGGGTATAGTAGTCTGATCCGTGATCTCTTACTGTCTGAGGCATATATGACCAGGACCTCCTGACTTTCAGATTTTCCACTGAGAAGTCAGGTATAATTCTGATGGGTCTACCTTTATATGTTACTTGACCTTTTTCCTTTGCAGCTCTTAATGTTCTTTTTTTATTCTGTATGTTTAGTATTTTGATTGTTATATGGCAAGGGGATTTGCTTTTCTGGCCCGGTCTATTTGGTGTTCTGCAAACTTCTTGTACTTTCATAAGTATATCCTTCTTTAGGTTGGGAAAGTTTTCTTCTATGATTTTATTGAATATATTTTCTGTGCCTTTGAGTTGGACTTCTCCTTCTTCTATCCCTGTTATTCTTAGGTTGGTCTTTTCATGATGTCACGGATTTATTGGATGTTTTGTATTAAGAATTTGTTGGATTTGATGTTTTCTTTGACCAGTGAATCTAATCCTCAATCATATCTTCAACTCCTGAGATTCTCTCTTTCATCTCTTGTAATCTGTTGGTTATGCGTGCATCTGTAGTTCTCTGTTCATCTACACAGATTTTCCAATTCCAGAATTCCCTCTGTTGGTGTTTCTTTTATTAACTTTATTTCAGTTTTCAAGTCTTGAACTCTTTGAGCTGTTTCTTTACCTGTTTGATTGTTTTTTTCTTAGGTTTCTTTAATAGGTTGATTGATTTCTTCCAATTTTTTGTTTGTCATTTCCTCCATTTATTTAAGGGAATTTTTCATTTTCTCCTTAAGGGTCTCTAGCATCTTCATAAAGTTATATTGAAGATCAGTTTCTTCTGCTTCTTCTGAGTAAAGATGTTCAGGTCTTCCTGTTGTAGGATCAGTATGTTTTGGTGGTGCCATATTAGTCTTTATGTTCTTACACTGCTGTCTTCCCATCTTTTCCTTTAGATGGGGCCTGTGCTTCAGGGCTCTCTCTTCCTCCAGTCAGTGAAGGGGAGGCCTGTGACTTAGGTGGTTGCTGATAGGGCTCTGGGGCTCCTCTCCAAGGACAGTTTGGGCAAAGGTTCCCATGGTTACAGATGTGCTAGAGGATGGTAGTGGGTATGTGGAGGCTTCTCAGGGTCTCTGGGACTTGGTAGGTGGGTGTGGAAGAAATGGGGTGTTCCTCTCCAGGAAAGGGCCTGGAGAGCTTAGCCCTCTAAGCAGGGACTCAGATATTTTTCTCTCCAGGTGCAGTCTGGGCAGATTGGGCCAATGCTCCAGTGGTTATAGTTGCCGTAGGAGATGGTAGTGAGTGTGTGGAGGTTTCTCAGGATTTCCAGAGCTTGGTGGGTGGGATGTGGGAATGGGATGTTCCTCCCCAGACAAGGACCTAGAGAGCTGAGTCCTCTAATTGGGGACCCAGATGCTTATCTCTCCAGCAGCAGTCTCTGAGCAGTATTCTGAGGAAATGAAATTTCCAAGTCCATCCCCACAGTGACACACTTCCTCTAATAAGGCCATACCTACTCCAACAAAGCCACACCTCCTAAGAGTGTCACTCTCTGTGAGCTTATGAGAACCAATTACATTCAAACTACCACATTTCACTCCCTAGCCCCTATAATCTTGTTAACAATATCATAATACAAGATGTATTTATTCTAACTGCAAAAGTCCCCATAGTCTATCACAGTCTCAACAATGTTTAGAAGACCAAAGTTCAAAGTCTCTTTGGAGATTCATGCAATTCTTAACAGTAATCTCCCATAAAATAAAAATTAAAAAAGAAAACAGATCACATGCTTCCAATATATAATGGTATGGGATTACATTACCCTCCCAAACGTTGAGAAGGGAGCATAGTGAGTAAATACTAAACCAAAGCAAGACCAAAGCCTACAGGGTACTTCAAATTCTGCATCTCCATGTCTGATGTCAAATCACTCTTCACATTTCCAACTGTGTTTAGCTCTGTTGACTGTAACACACTTCTTTCTCTTGGGCTGGTTCTACTCCTTGTCAGAGGCTTTCCTCAACAGGTATCCAACAGCTCTAGTATTTCCAACATTTTGTGTTCTCCAAGGCAATCCAGGCTTAACTTTATAGCTTCACACAATGGCCTCTTTGGGGCCTCCATTCAGAGAGGCACATGCCTGGCTTCAGTGGTTTTCCTTAATCTCAGGGACAAATTCCATAAATTCTTTAACTCCAGAACCACACAGACAAAGTTTCCAAGTTCTGTTGCTTACTGGGGCTGAAACATGCCCCCCCCCCCTTGTTCCTTTACATCTTCCCCAACTTTCTGTCCTTCGCTGCCTAAATTTTGCTGTCCTGAAACTTGCACTGTAGACCAGGTTGGCCTCAAACTCAGACATCTGCCAGTCTCTGCCTTCTCAAGTCTTGGAATAAAGACATGCCCCCACCACACCCAGCTCTAAACTTTACATTTTGATATGCAGGCAACAGGAAGTGATCTGAACTAGGCGTAGCTTGAGCATAGGAGACTCCAAAGCCCACCACCACAGTGACACACTTCCTCCAACAAAGTCACACTTACTTCAATTAGGCCACAAATCCTAATAGTGCCACTTCCCATGAGCTTACAAGGGTCAGTTATGATTCAAACTACCACACCTGGGAATACAACTCTCCAGAAATGTGAAGAGATGGCCCAAGTCTGCAGCAATGTCTTGAACACACATGACACTTTCATTAGGTACTGAGCTCATTAGTGACAAGTCTGTCTCAGAAAGTATCATTGTGAAAAATGACAGAATAAAGTTGGCCAAGCAGCGGCTGTGATTAAATGTGTCAGTGACATTGAGCCTCAGATGTCCTTGCCGGGTGTGAACTCCCCTGCACTGTGGCCATTTGTTTGTGTAGCTGTTTCCATATCATTGAGACGTGCCCGCCTGAGCCCAGCCCAGCATGGCCTACCTTTCCCCTTGTGTCCAGTTGGCATTGTTTGCAGAACAGGTGGAGTTCAGTACCTGCTTGTGGCTTTGTTGATAACAGGGAATTTGCCAACAGAAAAGCAGATAGTGGCCACTCCATGGATATTCGCCGTATTTTGACAGCGGAAAAACGATATAATGGAGGCTGGAGAAGTAGTTTAGTGGCAGAAGCATAGAGTATGTGCTTAACATGCATGAGGCCCTGGGTTTTGTCCCTAACACACACATCACACACACACACACACACACATACACACACACACACACACACACACACACACACACACACACAGCAAGAACAACAGAAATCAGTCAAAAGGAATAGATTATAATTATTGTGCTATCTATGAAGGATCTTGGTAAAAGAGCCTATCAGGAAGGATTTCAGCCATCAAACTGGCTGGCCTGACACCAGCACAGTCCTGAGAGGGTGTGTGAACTCTGACTATTGCTGGACTGCAGCTGAGAGAGCCTGGGAACCTAGAGACAATTCTAGAAATGTAATTCAATAAACTCTGCTCTAAAATGCCCACCGGGCGCCTCGTCTAGGGAGTTATTTTGTATCAACACCAAATACCCCTTTGATAATTCTACGGGATGACCCCTTGTGTTACCACTCACACCTGCCATTCACAAACCTTCTGCTAATGGCTGAGATATAGCTCAGGGAAAAACACATGCCTAGCATGAGTGAGTAGGTGGGTTTAAATCCAGCACTGAAAGAAAAGAAAAGAAACATTAAAGCAAACAGAGAAACCTTTGGTCAATATCACATGATACTCCATAAATACACCAAAACATTATTTGGTTAATTAAAAAGTAAATTTTAAAAAGGAAAACATTTGATTAGAAACAGTATATACTGTGGGATAACACTTCTGCATGCTGTGAATGTTTTATTCCTAGTGGTTAATAAAGAAACTGCTTTAGCCTGTAGCAAGGCAGAATAATGACAGGAGGGAAAGCCAAACTGCAAACACAGGGAAGAAGGGCGGAGTCTGGAAGATGCCAAGGAACCACCGGAGCAGCAAGATGTACTAGGCCACAGGAAAAGCTACAAGTTATGTAGCAATACATAGATTAATAGAAATGGGTTAATTTAAAAGTAGTAGCTAGTTAGTTATAAGCCTGAGCAATGGGTTAAACAGTTTGTAATTAATATCAAGTCTCTGTGTGGTTATTTAGAAGTGACTGCAGGACAGGATCGACATAGAAACTTCTGTTTGCAAATATGTGACTGGTTGCAATGGTGCATTTTATAGTTCTAGCTACCTGGGAATCAGAAGGAAGAAGACTGAGCCCTAGCGTTCAAGTCCAATCTCAGCAACAAGAGTACTAGATATTCTGCTTTTCATCAGCATGGATAAACTTTAAGAGCTTTTTACGTAGGTGTACAATGTGTACTCTGCATATGCATGTGTATGTGTATATGTGCAAGTGTACATATATGTGTATGTGTATATGTGTTTGAGGTGTATGTTCACACATGTGCATGATCATGTATGTACACGCTTTTGGTTGTTTCTCACTCAGCCTACCTTTTTTTTTTTTTGATACAGATCTTCTTATAAGCCATGACCTTAACAAGTAGGACAGACAGGCCCACCAGTGAGCCCTAGGGATCCACTTGTTCCTGTGTCCCCAGGGCTAGGATCACAAACCCATGCTGACCTACCCAACTAGCTTTTCCTAGCAAATGGGCAATCGAACTCAGGTCCTAGTGCTCACAAGGCAAGCAGTTTGCCAAGTAAGCTGTCTTTGCAGCCATCCAATATGTACTTCTTAATTAATAGCTTCTTAAGGTATTTTTTAGAGTTTTTGAGATTATAATATAATTGCATCATTTCCCCTTTCCCTTTCCTTCCTCCAAGCCTGCCATATACCCCTCCCTGTTCTTTTTCAAATTCATAGCCTATTTTTTGTTAATTGTTGTTACATACTGTAGTGGTTTAAAAGAAAACGGCCCCCATAGGGTGTGGCACTGTTGGGAGGTGTGGTTTTGTTGGAGGAATTGTGTCACTGTAGGGGCAGGCTTTGAGGTCTCCTTTGCTTAAATTATGCCCAGTGTCTCAGTTCACTTCATGTTGCCTCAGGATCAAGATGTAAGACTCCGTGTCTGCCAGCACACTACCATGTTTCAGATTAAACCTCTGAAACTGTAAGCCAACCCAATTAAATGTTTTCATTTATTAAGAGTTGCTTTGGTCATGGTGTCTCTTCACAGAAACAAAAATCTTTACTAAGACACATGTATGTGTTATGTTTTTCCTTAAATGTACAAATATAACCTGTTCAGCCTGCATACTGGTGTTTGTATGTGTTTTCAGGGTTGACCATTTGGTGTTCAATAACCAATTGATGTTCTCTTCCATGGGAAAGTCTGCTTCTCCCACATTCAGCCTCCCTTAGTTACCTGTAGTCCTTTGTGTAGGTTGAGGCCTTGTGGTTTTCCTTATCCGCATTAGCGTGTCTATTGTCTTTGTCCTTGCTCAGCTCATGTTTACATAACCATGCTGGTGAGCCTTGATGAGTGTAGCTTCTGACAAAAATCTCACAGCAAACATCCCTGATCCTCTCCTTCTTGCGCTCTTTCTGCCTCCCCTTGTGCAATGAGCCCTGCAATGAACCTTAGGTACAGGAGTTGTGTTCAGATGTATCAGTTGGCACTGGACTCAACAACTCTACATTTTGTTTTATTGTGGTTTTATGTAATGCCCTCTCTCTGTGGCCAAGAGAATTTTCTTGATGAGGGATGAGAACTACGTTATGTGTATAAGAACAGATGTTAATAAAATAATTCTGGATTTCACTGTTTAGTGAAGTGGTGGTTGTAGGGTCTCCTCCAAGATCCATGATTTCACTAGCCCTGGGTAGTTGATTGAGTTTCCAGTACTACATTGATTTCTTTCATGTTGAGTAGGTCTTAAGTGCAATTAGAGAACTGTTGATTACTGCCAGGGTGTGCATACCTCTACAGCACCCTTAGAGCTATCAAACTATGTGGTTCATAGGTGTCAGACTGGGTAGTACTGTTGGCTGTTTTCCCTTCTTTGGAAGCTTCCACGGCACCTTCTGGTACTGTGAAGACTAGTCTCTAGAGAGGAGGCTTTAAAGTCTATTCATATCAGGGGCCTCTGGGCCCTGTCTGAAGTGCACATTGTCTTCAACAATAGAGACTTACCTTCTACTTCTAGTGGGCAATCAAAACAATAGCAAGCAGTTGCCTATAATGTTTGGGGAGTCTTTTAGACAACCCTGACCAACAACTCAAAAGAAGGCTTCTCATGTCTTGTGTTGAGACTTTAGTTAGATGGTCTTTGGCTCTTGGAGGAAGCATTGTTAGCCCAGATGGGAAGGTTTCATTTAAATTACATATGCATATTTAATACCAACTTACCTATACTATAGGTATTTTTAAGTAGAGAATTAATAGTATGATTCCTTATGACATTTTTGACATTCTTTTGGCTATATTGTCCTGTTCTTTCCTTTTCCTGTATTTGTTTTTCACACTGTAAAAACTGTCCTTTTTGAATATGTGAATATGTAGCTTGGTCATTCTTGATGCTGAATCTCACCATACTATATGAACATCCCATGATTAACTGAGAATTAATTATTCTCAGGTAACATGCCAGGTGTTGACCATGAACCAGGGAATGGGCCAAGTGTATCCAGCTACGTCTTAGCTAATTCCCTTTACAAATCCACAAGGAAGAGATTGTCTTATAAACCTCATTTTAGAGGAGAGACAAAATAAGGCAAGAGAGAAATGGGCCTAAGTCTCAAAATGATGGAGTCGCTTGTCTTTTGACCAGGAAGTCAGTATCTGGATAGCAAAAAGTCCGTGTTTTAGCAGGATCTCTTCCATATGAATTGCTTGTCAAAGTGGAACAAGAAAGACATGTAGCACTGGCCTGCAGTATTCATTATCAACTGCTCTGAATTCCCCCGAGGGAAGCTCAAATCTTCTGCTTAAATTACTTGAATATCAGTCAAGCAATGTTGATCAGTCCAATGTTTATTAGGACAAAGTCAGAGAAAACAGTAAGTTTTCTTCTGCAAGGATCAGTGTGTGCACTGCTTTAAAGACAATGGAAATAGGAAATTGACCCTGGACATTCAGTCCAACACTAAAATATATTTTCTTAAGCACTAAACCAGGTATCCACAAATTGTCCTGGGTTCTCCTGGGGCCTTTCAAATCCATAAAATACAAATTCTTTTCCAACAACATTAGATCATCTCTCTTGTTTCCATTAGGTCTGCAGTGTCATTTTCCATGTGACTCATGTCTTTCTAAATATCAGGTGATATGGAGACATATGACATATGGAAACATGAAACAATGCCATTACTGTCATTCAGATTGTTTCTTCCAGATGAGAAATAGATTAATTTATTTATATAGTCAAATAAATTACAAAATAAATGCTTCAAAAACACACTTGTGTGTGTATATACATATATATATATATATATATTTCTTTTTAAAAAGATTTATTTAAAAAATTGAGGATGGGGTGGTATGTGTTTGTGAGCCCAAGAGCCCACTGAGGTCATTGGCATCAAATCTCCCTGGAGTTGAGGTGGGTGCTGGGAACTGAGCTCAAGTCCTGCACATGAGTAGTATGTGTTTTTGACTGATGAGCTCTCTCTCTAGTCCCTGGTTTTGGCTTTTAATGTTGATAGTTATTGCTTAGGAAGTGTTTTTAGGGAACTCAGTAATCTCTCATCATTTACAGGGCTCTGAGATGGCAGGGTTTGGGCTGGCCACTATCATTGGCCCACATACCGTCCAGCCTTTTTCCTGCCGTGAAACTGTGAGCCACACTGATAGTCAGTCCTCACCTCGCCCTATCCAGGATAGCGTTCTCCAAAAACATATCTCCTGGGCATTAAGCTCTCCACGTCAGGGAGGCTGAGGGGATTTTGGCTCTTCAGAATGTCCCTTTCCATCAAGACTGAGCTCCTACCAAATCTCTGCTGTTCATGTCACAATGACGTAACAATAAATTTTACACCTTTGAGGGAGCCAAGGTCTCTTGGCTGAAGGGACTCTGGGAAAACTATCAAGTCTACTGCCGCTGGGAATGTTCACATGGACTCATTAAGACTGCAGTGGAGATGCAGTGTCCTGGATTCAAAAGAGACAAAAAAGACTTGGCCAAGATGCCTGAGATGCCTGCTATTGAGAGCCCTACCATGAAGGCAGGGCCATTACCAAGCCAGTAAACCATAGGAAGCAGCACCCAAGAGGACCCTGCAGTAAGCCCAAACCTGGAGTTTCTATGAGCTGTTGTCTTCCCCATGGAGATTTCCAGAAACCACAGAATCTGCCTCCAGGAGTAAGGCCTAAGCCTTGGTCAGCAGAGCCTGGCCCTAGGGGAGCATGGAACTCTGGAATGAAAGAAAGCAGCTAGTGTCCAGGTCTGTGCACAGCTGGCTCCATTCTGGCTGCAAGGTTCCCTTCTAGCTTCCAGCTCTTCCCATCACTCTAGAGGGCCCATCCAATGGATACAGTTCTACTTGCATTCCTGGCAACCTGCTTTTAGCTTCTAGACACACCCCAAGGACCCTCTAAGTTTCAATAGTGTGAATGGGCTTTGAGTTCTGTTTGCTAATTTACTTGCTTAACACAGTGAGTTGCCTTTATTTGAGTGTGAATCCACATTTTAGCATCAAATGCTCGTAACTGGATGTTAACCTGTAGAAGAATGAAACATTCTTAACATTCGTAACAGTGACTGATTGAAATATACTGTTGCGAGATACGTGATCACACTGTGAACCCCGAGATTGTGTTATTTACTGGAAAAACCTGTTTCTAGTTGTGGTGTGTCTCAGCCCTAGCACACACCTTTAATTCAAGGGCTTTGTGCTTGGATATTGTAGACAGGATTAAATAAAGTCAACCATAGGTCAAGAGGTGGAGCAAGCAACTGGGTAACAGGTTAAAAAAAAAACAGAGAGTAAGAGGGAGACAGGAGAATGGATAGAGAGACACACAGGAAGTAGAAGGGAGGGACTCTCAATTTGAGAAGTTTTGTTTGAGATGGCATAAGGAAAAGAGCTCTTTTCTGAGACATTGGTGGAGGAGGAAGGTCAAGTGGGTGCTTTCTGTGCCTCTCTGAGCTATCAGGTTTTTACCCCAGCATCTGGCTCCCAAATCTTTACGGGTAAAATAGAACAATAGGGAGTTAACAACAACAATAATACTTTCTAAATCCCAGAAGTTCAACAACATGAACACCTGACAGGATGATCTGTTGTGGAATGAAACTTACACATTTCGAGTGGATAATGGCTTTCAAGTGGGAGCTTCCTTCCCAGCGAGATCTTTGCGACATATCTAGAAATGTTTGCTGTGGAAAATGAAGACTGTTTATATTGCGTGGAGGAGGAGAGGGCCATGGGGTCCTTTGTGGGTGATGCTGTAACATTGGCCCTTTGATGCCTGAGGGATTTTATATTTTCTTTATAAAATTTTTTAACGTTTTTATCGAGTTATACATTTTTCTCTGCTCTCCTTCCTCCCTCCCTCCCTCTCCCCTTCTAGGATTTTATACCGCCTTTGGTCCCTCTAATCACTGAAGCTTTTGCGGTCTAAATTGAACGCTATTTATGAATCCTGTCACTGTGCCAATACAGGCCTGTCTCTGCGGCCAGTTCCCCCTCAGAGCTATTACACTCCATCAATGATCATTTTTGTTACAAATCTTACAAAGGGAGAGGTTTCCGGGTATTTAGATCTACATTCTGTTCTGAAGCTGCATATTGTTATCATGAACCATTCTCAGAGGCCCAATAACTCTCCCTCTCTATCCCTATCGTATCTTCATCATCCCAGGTTGTGAGCCATCGCATACTTCTTTCTGGCATTTGCTGAGTTCTTCTCACATTTAAAAAATGCAAGGTAGAAGCTCCTACACTACCCAGAGCAGTGAGCCTCAAGGTCCCCAGTAAGAGAGCCCGGCACCCTCAGCCTGGGCTCCAGGGGCTCCTGTGTTCTCCTGGATCCTGCACTGCCTGCCCC
>NW_026068269.1:164680-273586 GCF_014885135.2 Alexandromys fortis | reverse complement strand
ACTTCTGGAGGAGGGGGAGGGAAAAGGGAGACAGGGAGGGAAATGGGAGGCGGGGAGGAGGCGGAAATTTTTTTTCAATAAAAAATTATATTTAAAAAAAAGAAAAATAAAAAAAAATAAAAAAATAAAAAAAATGCAAGGTACTTTTACTCCTGATCTCATGGTGGCTGCCTCTTGCGTAACTCTTTGAGAGATTTTAGGGATTGTAGACATAGACAGGCACAGTATACGTCCTGCCTACGCTCTCAGTACTGTGAGACTCATCCTTACTGAATGGGTAGCTTGTTAGTCCTCGCTGGTTTGCCACACACCATGGTATGGCTCTCCCAAGATGAACTTGTCCATTCCTTGTTGATGGATATACGGGTGGTTTTCAGGACTTGGGTGTAAACAGTGCTGTGAGCCCCAGGTCTTTCCCTATGTGTGCTTTGCCAGCTGCTTGTGTGGATTTCTCTCAGGTGAGTGACCGGAAGTAGAACAGCTGGACTGAACCACAGATGAATGTGTAACTTTATAGGAAGTGGCAAACAGCTGTCCACCATGGACACGTTGACTTCCTCCCTCCCATTCCTAGTGTTCTGTTTGTTCTCTCTCCCCATTGCCATGCTTGTTCCAGGTGAAAAGCCTGGAATGTGTCATTTTTGAAGCAGCCTGGGCAGTGGATGAAAGGATGGACTTTAATCAGATAGTCTAGCATCTTTCCCTGGCTTCACCCTTTCAATAGACCTAGCACATCAGCCAACCTCCCGAAAACGAAGCATTCTACCCCAGGCTCCTCATCTCTTAAGTGGGAATAACAACCACAACCTCATTCTTCTATGACGTGTGGTATGTGGTTACCATTTATAAATGTGGGCTCCCCCAGATGTTCCAAGAGGAACTAGGGGGCGCTGGAATGCGCTACCTTTGGCTTCTTTCCTTGCTTGTAGCCGGGATCCCTGTGGGCAGAGCACAGATGGTGCTCGTGCCCCTGTCAGCTGACTGAAGGGCTGAGTCCTCTCCTGAGAAGAGACTTCCCTCTGAATCACCAGAACGGAAGCTGAGAACAGAGGGCAGAGCAGGGTTTGCTGCTCAGTGCTCCCGCAGGAGAAAGTGTGAAGTGCATTCCACTAACAGCTGCCTTTGGGCTTCTCTTCTTCCCGCTTTACTATCTCCCCCATGTGCACTCGGGCCCTTAATTGCTTTGGAAGAGCTCAGTGTTGTGTGGAGGCAGAAATCAAGGGTATGGGAAACATTCAGAACCAAGTGCAGAAACTGACGATAACAGTAGTTAATCTGGTGGCTTTTGCTTTTGAGGAAATAAAAAATCAAGCCCACCTCTCATTTAGGTTTTAGAAATGTTTGTTTCCTATCCTCTTTTAGTTTGTGACTTCGAGTTTTGACTTGCAGAACCCCAGAGAAGGTTTTCTCACTTTCTGAACCTCGCATGACGGTGAATCATGCTGCAGCAAACGTGAAAGTTTGTGCTCATGGCAACTAACGGCACCAGAAAATAGAAACACGATCCTCTATTAAAACTGCATGAGACTCAGCACCCACGAAGAGAAAACCAGCCCTGACATTTATTAGGGCCAAAATACACACAAAAGATTCCGTACGTGTAGTCATGGCCAACCAGAAAAGCAGTTTTCTGTGAATCCCAGGGCTCAGTTGGGAGACTCGGGCACATCACTTTGGCTTTCTGAGTTGTCGTTTCCACCTCTGTGACAGATAGAGAAGAGCAGGTCCTAGCACCTGCTTCCAATTCTACCGTGTGGCGAAGCTGAAAGTGCCTTGGCCCTAAGATAAAAGCCCAATTTTCACATCTTTTTCTACCTTCGATGTTTTGCACCCCTCCTCCCTTTGATCCCAGCACTCTGCCGTACTCTGCCTGTTCCCAGGTTCACCTGGGCAGAGCAAAGACACACGTGACTGTGTTAGCATGAACGCTCTCTAGCAGATCTCAACAGAACAGGGAACCTGAGGCCTCTGCCTCTACCCAACCTCTAAACTCCACCCTTGAAAAGCTGATGCTCCATACTCTAGATGCTTTATTTTAAATCCCCTGACTGTTAGTTTCCATCTGTCAACACAACTGGAGGACACAAACATCCAGGGTAGTAATGAGCTACACTTCCAGGCATGTCAGCAGTTCAGAGGATCAGCTGAAGAAGGAAGACCTACTGTGAACATGGGCAGTACCATATCATGGACTAGGGCCCTAAGGAAATTAAAGGGGGGGGGGCTGATAAGCCTGATAGTATTCTCTGCTTCTTGGTCTGTGCCACAAACCAAACTGGTCTCATGTTATGCCCTCCCAACCATGATAGACTGTGATCCTCCCAACTGTGAACCAAAATAAATCCTTCCTCCATTAAATTTCTCTCTCTCTCTCCCTATCTCTGTTTTTTTCCCCCTTTGGTCAAGTGTTTAGTCACAGTTATGAGAAAAGTCTTTCGTGAAAACCCACAGACTGAAATCTCCAAGCAAGAGACATTTCAAGTTTAATAATAAAACAGAAGATGAAGCTCCATAGCTTCTCTGTGAAGGCCTGTTCTAACTGAATAGTTCATCGATTTGTGTAGATCTTGAGTCTTGTCAATTTTGGTGTGTGGTGCTTTTATTTATTTGCCAGATTTTTACAATAAAGTCTGTAAAATAGTAATAATAATAAATCTTAGCCTTTAGGGCTAGAGAATCATTCTGTCTGTAGGATGCTCACCCAGCCTGCTTCA
Organism: Alexandromys fortis; assembly: GCF_014885135.2. Classification (NCBI taxonomy): domain Eukaryota; kingdom Metazoa; phylum Chordata; class Mammalia; order Rodentia; family Cricetidae; genus Alexandromys; species Alexandromys fortis. The sequence continues at coordinate 270,872 of NW_026068269.1, read as the reverse complement.
GGCTCTTGGTTTGTTCCTTACTACTACTAAAACACAGAGGCAAAACCCAGAAAACAAACAAAAGATCCTAGTACAGTGTGGCAGTAGGTACCAATAGTCTCAGGTCTTGGGAGCATGAGGTAGGAGGACAGTGAGTTCAAAGCTAGTCTAATCTATATAGCAAGACCATGTATCACACACACACACACACACACACACACACACACACACACACTCCCCAAGAACTAGGACATAGCTCAGTGATAGAGAAATTGCCTACTATGTACCTTGAAGTCTTAGATTTGACCCTGGCACAAAATCCATCTACTGCAAAAACAAAATAAAGAACAAAAAGCCTAAAGCTCACTCTAGAGATCAGCTCACTAAGACCTCTTATTAATACATAACCTGACTCACAGATGAGCTCAGTGGTCTCTAAGGTCACAACAGTTAGTGACAGAGCCCAAACTAAACCCTAGGGGTTTCCTTTCCATGTCTTGTTTTTAATTAACCAGAAAACTGGCACCAACGGACATGCCTAAAAACTGCTCTGGGAAGATGACGTCACTGACAGCATCTCACCGATGAGCAAACTGAGGAGCGGAAGAACCCCCCAGCCTTTCTTAGTGGTGGAAAGTGCAAAAAGCTAGCTGCCACAGCCTAAGCTCGTAGGCCCTTACCGCCCTCACTGGAAGCTAGGTTCATACAGAAGGACATGTGTCTATGCGCCTTATATTCTCACTTACTGCTCTAACTCAGCTTCTGACAGGATGACTGTGTCCTGGGCCACACTCTAGGATGACAAGAGGACATGCTCAGTGGCTGTCAAGAATGGGTTTGCTGTCTAGAGAGGGGGCAGCTCCAGATCACATCCCCTGAGTGCCCCAGAGAAGCCAGAGCAGAGTGGAAGCAGAAGGCATGAGGGGCTCCCTGTGCCTCAAACATTCAAGTGGGTTCCAAAGAGGGGAGTAGGAGCTGAGTCACACAGCTCCCTGCTGTTAGTCAAGAGCCATGAAAGAAGGTCAGGATTTATTCAGGTGAGAAAAGTGAAACTTTAGTTTAAATATAGATATAACTGTGTGGCCTGCAGCAATTATAAAAGACATAACCAGATATTGAGATAATCAGCAAGAAGGCTTCTGCTTCCCACACCCATCACCAATTTTATTAGTGTTATTTTAGCTTCTCTGTACCATTAATGGCCCATAGCCACCCACTCTTGAAGCCGCTGCCAGGCAATATCAGATCTCTGATCTAATTTTATCCTTGGAAATTTTGAGTTAAGAAGAACATTTGCAGGAGCCTCCCTTGGTAGAAGGCAGGTAGAACCCAGCCCCGTGGGACCTGGGGAAAACACAGTGGTTGGTGGAGGGCTGAAGTTAACAAAACTCACAAAAGGCTGTTGGTCTGAGTGTCTTCTATCATTGCCTGGCTAGTGGATTGCCCAGTGCTGGGGAGGAGTACACACAGTCTCTGGGGTATCTACAATTCTGTTATGAAGCCTCAGTTTCCTGCAATAAAATAGGTTCTCTTGGCCCTTCAGAGAAGAAAGGACCAACAGACTGACTGGCCAGGAAGGTGGTCTATTATAACCACCTCCTTTGTTATCCAGAGTCCTGGGCCCCAGCAAACACAACTGCAGAGATGGCGTTGAGAGCCTCACAAATGGGACAGTCTGATGACTGTCCTTGGCTCCCTTTGACTCAGCCCTGTAAGAAGAGTAAACGAAGAGATGGCATTGTCATGCATGATGTGACTCCACCATCCCTCCTAGCCCAACACACTAACTCTTGGCTGTCTCCCAGCCTGTTATTCAAGAGACCTAGAAGACTTCTAGCAATTTAATGTCAATACAGATTGATCATTAGAGTCAATGCGGTTCCAATCAAGAAACAGGCCCTGCAAAGACATTATCAAGAGGATGAAAAGACAGGCTAAAGACCGAGAGAAACAGTTTACAAAAGGCATTTCAGATACATGGGTGTTATCCAGATACACAAAGAACCCTTAAAATCACAGCTATACAAAACCAAAGAATCAAACTTTGAAAAGCACATGAGAACTGCACATGATGAAAGAGCATGTGGAAAGGTCCTGGCAAATCCCGGCAGCAGAATTGAAACTACAATGACATGCGTTGCACAGCTGTTAGAATAGCTAAAATCTGAAGTGCAGGCAACATCTCATCTTGGGCTTGAGGGGGAGCAGCGGGAGTCTTTGTTCTCTCTTGGTGGAAACGTGGAGAAATCTACTTTGGAATGCACTCTGAAGTTTCTTACAGAACTAAAAATGGGCCCTTATCTCATGGTCCAGCAATCATACCGCTGTGTGTAAGGAGGACGGGAAATTGCTCTGGAAGCTTCTGTCTTCTGCTATCAAAGGCTGCTTCCTAGAGGGAGTCTTTAAGGATCCAGAGGTGAATGTTGCCAAGAAGGAAGAAGTAAAGCCTCAGATGGAGCCATGCCCTGGTCACAAAGACGCTGAGCAGACTAAAGGAATGGCTCACACAGAGCAAGCGATGTGGGACCTACATGGATCCAGCAGCAGGATAGAGTGTTAGTGCGTGTTTACTCTGGGACTCCATGAGATTAGGGCTGGAGGGCTCCACTGTCATCTTGGGAGACCCCCACACAGTTGGTTCTACCAGGTACAGGTAAGATGGCTGTAAACCCCAGCAGAGTTGAAGCATGCCTGACATTGCCACCTCAATACCAAAAACGACACAGAAACTCAGAACCCGAGGAGAACCAAAAGTAGGAACAGAAATCCAGTAGCATAGCTTAGCTTGCATCTGAATCTAGATATAAACCCACCCAGACTGAGCACCGTGGAAGCTCTATGTCGTCCACACTCACTCAGTCCCCCAGTGGTGGGCTCCTGAATAGCCCCTCAAATATTCCCCTCTAGGGGATAGAAACAGGAGAGCTTGCCAGTCTGTTATGACCCCAGGCTTTTTCTCTGTCCATACTGTAGGGGCCACTGGGAAGGTCATCACCTTCCTCTAAGAACAACCGTTTCAGATCAGCTAAAGAGGAGACACTAAAAATACATGCAGAGTTGGGATGGGAAGCCTAGATGTGGGTGGTGAGGCCATGTGAAGAGAAGAAAGCCTGTGGGAAGGTCCACAGAGTAACTGTAGGGAGCAGAAGGATCTAAAAATAGGTTGAGCCTGAGATGTTAGAAATGGCAGTTCTGACATAGGAATAAATGTGCTGGCCACAGACAGTTGAGCAGGAAGCCCACACGGGGCTGCACACCTGACCCACCTGGCTGAGAGGGCTGAACACAGTGTAGCTGAGAAGTCTAGAAACGGCCAGGGCCAAATCTGGTTGACAGGATGCCTAGCTGCTCCAGGGCCCTCAGGAATATTGACTCAAGGTACATGTTCAGCTGTAAGGAGCTGCCCAGGAACAGAGGGGAGAGACTGCTTGGCCTGGAAACTTCAGAAACTAAACTGCCTGTTTCTCCACTTCCCCTCATGTCCTCTCTGTATTCTGTTCCATGTCTTTGTCCTGTAGAAAACACAAAACACACAGTGGTGAGCAAAGCCGTGGTTCTCGTCTCAGAGTTGACACATTATTCTGACAGATGCGGCTGTCACCAACCATCACCTGCAACTTTGCAAGGGGAAGTCCCTGAGCGCTTGAAAATCATCTTGTGGCCAAACTGAAAAGCAAACAGAAACATCCCCGAAGGAAGCCACTACCTGGAGAGAAAGGGGATGGGTGTTACTGTGTGCGAACAGGGCTGCCTTGGAGTTGTGCTACTCTCTAGCTGCTGGGAAACAAGCCCAGGCCACAGACTGCGTGATGAGCCTGCTGTGAGGGGTCACTGTGATGTGCATTGACTTCTGACCTCTGACCTCTCTCATAGTCTATGGGTGCCTGGGCACTGCTGAATAGCGTCTCTGCCTTTGGGTCTCTTCTGGGCTCCTCCTATGGGCCCACCTGCTGCAGCTGGTCTGGGTGAAGGTTCCAGAGGCCTTGCAGTGCTGGGCCTGGGAGCTGAGTGGGCTGTGCTGCTCTGATTCTCCCCCATGTGGCCTCTCCTTGCAGACGAGCTAGATATCTCCAGTCCAGCAGCGAGGGGCCAAATATGGCGAGAGGTATGTGGTGGGGAGGCCTCTGGGAGGCTGGCTTACCTGGACAGCAGGCACAGCCTCTTCGGGTTGGGCTGTGGCACAGCACTAGATACTCAGAGATGTGGGTGTCTTTGCTGCTAAATGGGGTTTATGCTGAATGTCTGAATGTAGATACCACCGCCAGGTGTGAAGTCCAGAACGTAGCTTCTGTTGACACTGTTCAGGTATCTGTCAGTGATCACTATCTGGCCACCCTATGGAATGACTTGCAGTGGGGCAGGCCTGATACAGAACATTCCAGAGCCCTGACAATGCCAGGACTTTCATCAGATCCAAACACAGGGAGCACTTTAGCACACAGGGACAGAACTACTATCGAGGTCACACAAATAGGAGTCGTTGCTTTGTTACACTGCTCTTCAGAACAACATCCGTCTTGGCCATTGCATAAGGTTGGTGCCAAGGTTCCTGTCAGTAACCTGCTTGGATGTTATTGATTTGGGAAGTGAGTATTGTTGTACAAGACCAAAGGTTTCTCTTCATCTTTCCTGAAGGCCAGAAAGAGTGTCAGATGCCCCCAAAGCCCGCGTTTCAGGCAGCTCTGAGCAGCCTGATGTAGGTGCTGGGAACAAACTCAGGTTCTCTAGAAGAGCTGTGTGAGCTTTTAACTATCACCCCAGCCTTCAAGCCTCGTCTTATTTGTTGCTTCCCGGGGAAGCTACATGGAGTCGCTTTGGGTTCCTAGCATTATCCCCTCACGCTTTCCTTCCTTTAGCAGGTCCTGTTCTTCTTCATCTAAGGTCAGTGTCCCTCAGGGATCACTCACCTCTGTGTCCTGTGCCTGCACCAAAGTGTTGACATGGAGTAATGACCTAGACTCTCCCTTCTTGACTTCTACACCTCCTTCTTCCATAAATTGCCATTTTTTTTTAAAAAAAAAAAAGCTAGTTATGAAGGAGAAAGCCCTAGGGGAAAACTGCTGGATGAAGAAGCTAAGTTAGATTTCATAACCATGTTACAAGACATAAGGACAAATTTTCTTAAAATAAATAGAAAAATTGGATACTTCCTTAAAGAAATAGATGATAGAAAAAAAGAACTAGATAAATGATTTTTTGGAACTGAAAATCACCATAATTGAAATAAAGTGTTGACCAAAGTGGCTTTGGTTTCTGAGTCAACTTGTACTTGGCGTTTGTTGTTTGGCCTTTCCTTTATACACTGATACTTTTTGTCAAGCTGATTTGGGTTGTATCCTGGACATTTTCATTATTACAGATGACAATTTATGTCTTAGCTAAGTCTGAGAGGGAAATCTGCAGTTTGTTTGCTTTATTTCAGCGTGCACTCAGTCTGGCCCATCTCTAACCACAGGTTCTGGTTCATCTTTGGTCCACTGTAGTTCTGGTATCAGTGCAGTCCCTACGGACTTGGTATTGCTGTATGAATCTGGTGTGACAATAACAGCTTGGCTGTCACGTGTGCTCGGAGGACCTCTTCAGAACTTGAGTCGGTTAATACAGCAATTTCCCAGGAAGTACCATTGGTAACTAAAGGAGCCAGTATTTGGTGTTTTTTTTTTTTTAAATAGATCTTTTTAGGGAGAAAGGGATGCAAAGAGACAAGCATGAGATGAATAAATTATAACTGTGCATAGGAAAATGAAACAAAACTCATTATTTCGTCTGCTAGTTAAAAATATTAATATACTTTCACAAGGAAAGCTAAGTCTTTAGGTTTCTATTCTGCTACACGTCCACCAGGACACTGAGTGTGGGGCTACTGTGAATGGCTAGAATTTGGGGTTAATCCCCATTGCAAGGCATTAAGGGGGAAGATCCTCCCAGACTCTGATGTAAAGAGGCGGGATCTCTGTCAGATTAAGAGTAGGTAAGGTCATCAGGATACAGCTTGAATCCTAGTGCCTTTTACAAGAGGCAAGAGACTTGACAGACAGCCGTGCGTGCTTCTTGCCTCTTGCATGTGCCACCTTGAGTCCGTCTACAAGAAGGCTTTCCAGCATGAAACGTCAGAGCCAAGGATGGCCCTCGCAAGAGTTATGCCTGCTGTTTGGATGTTCATATCCTAAACGACAAACTAAATGATTTCCTTTTTAAAACAAACAGGTTGGGGAACTGGCTCCCTCTGTGAAGTGCCTGCAGTGCCGACATGAGGAACTGAGTTTGGATCCCTACATAAAATACTAAGCAAGTTAGTATGGTCAATAGTCCCAGTGCTGGGAGGGAGGGCAGAAACAGATAGCTCCCTAGATCAGCCTAGCCAATCAGAGAGAGCCCCCTATCTCAAGACAGAAGGTGAGAAACAACTAAGGTTGATATCCATCACATCCATCACTAAGGCCTGACCTCCACATGCTTGGGCAGACAGGCACATACACCAACCAACACAAACAAATAGATAAATTTTTTTAAATAAGGTTAGGCTGTTGTCTTAGTTATTACACCAACCAACACAAACAAATAGATAAATTTTTTAAAATAAGGTTAGGCTGTTGTCTTAGTTAGGACTTCTATTGCTGTGATGAGACACTATGACCATGGTAACTTTTATAAAGAAAAAGACTTAATTGGGGCTTGCTTACAGTCTCAGAGGTTTAGTCCATTATCAGCATAGGCAGGAAGCATGGCAGCATGCAGGCACACATGGTGCTAGAGAAGGAGCTGAGAGTTCTACATCTTGATCCACAGGCAACAGGAAGTAAACTGTTCCACACTGGGAGTATCTTGAGCATATATGGGACCTCAAAACCCACCCACACAGTGACACGCTCCATTCAACAAGATCACACCTACTCCAACAAGGCCACACTTCCTAATAGTGCCAGTCGCTATGGGCCAAGCATTCAAACACATGAGTCTATCAGGGCCATTCCTATTCAAATCATGATACCTGTCTCGGGTGTTTTATTACAATAATGGCACTAAAACGGAGATCAAGTAATGATAAGTAATAGCTGGTAGAAGGAAATGCTGGAAAAAGGATTTACAAACCAAGACCTCCCCTCATTTTGTATGGTCCCAGGAATTCTTTCCTATTTCCTTGATCCAGGAGATGAAGGTTTTGTTGTTTTGTCTTTTTTTTTTTTTTTTTTTTTAGTTTTGTTACTCTTGGTGTGCTCATAGATTCTGGTTAAGTCCAGGCCGGTGATACTAAAATGGAGAAAACAAGATTCTACTTGGATTTAGTGGTGCTCACATTTTGGTCGTTTTTTTCCTCCAATCCAACCTATTGCTCCTTCTCTTGTCCTTCACTACTCCCTGTGTCCTGTCCAGTGTATACTGTTGCATTCAGTGGGAGAGGTGGGTGGGCCTTCTTCCTCCACGTGATTTCATCCAGCACTGTAAATGGCTTGGAGCTTTCTCCAGCAATAGGCACAAGGGCAAATCCTAACTACAGGGTTGCCATTCACTTGGTCTCCAATGGCTGGGCACTCCCTCTGCTGGGTGGAGCTTGTAGGGTTATTCAGGTCAGTAGAGGCAGGCACTGCCCTGATTGGGCACTCCTGGACCGTGTGACTGGAATAAATGCACCTCTCATCCTGTCGCAATCTTGACTCTTGTTCTATCGCCTTATATCCTTCTGCATAGTCCAGGAGCTAATTGGGTGGCCTGGTTTCACAGTTTGCTTGAGCTATAACAGCAACACCAGGGAGAGAGAGCAGTGTGAAATGCGTAGTCTGACCAGGACTTACGTGTAACAAGAGCCGCTGAGGAGGCTCAGGAGCCTGAGCTTGTGATCGTTACCATGAAGATAAGGACCGCTAACAGCAGGCACCTGGAGCACACTGTGCCCTTTAGCGTCGTTGGATTTTTCTTTGGATGGCCAGCTCACAAATAAAGACATGGAGATGTATTATGGAAGCTTAGTCTTAGCTTAGGTTTGTCTTTAACTAGCTCTTATAACTTAAATGAACCCATCTTTATTCGTCTGCTTTCTGTCAAGTACCGCCCATCCTGCCTTCTCTGTGCCTCTTGCACCCATCTAGATTCCTCCTCCTGCTTCTTCTCTTGCCCGAAAGTCCCGCCTATACCTCCTGCCTAGTTATTGGCAGATCGGCTTGTTATTACACCAACCACAGCAATACACCTTCACACAGTGTACAAATATCCCACAGCACTGTAGCATTATGGACATAATTGCATTACATACATTACTACATTAGATTCTCCCAGCAGATTATGAGATACATACTGCTTTTCATCAGGAGCAAATGAAGAAATTACCTCCATGAGGACATGACAGTAACATCGAAGGGTCAGGAAAGTACCAGCCCACCCTATGTCGAGAAGGAGAACAAGACAACCCAGACACCTATATGCTGGTGGCAGTGGGCTCAGTTCCCTCCTCCAAAAAGGGGCAGTGACAACAGTGGCCAGCTCACTGAGCAGAGAAGCAGCAAGCAATCACATGTGTTTTTATTTGTTTCTCTCCTTGAGCCAAGCTGCATCTCACACAGAGCTCCACGCGTGACTCCCAGAAGACTGGCTGCTCTCCTGGACCACTTTTAGTAATAATTGGATGCTTATTATCACCCGAGGAGCTGACTTGACAGCTGTTTTGCACTTTACCAAGAAAAAATAAGTAGCTGTGTCTTAGCAGCAGTCAGATGGCCAACACATTAAAATTAGTTCAATAAAGCACGACTTTACCTAAGGTCAGAATTTTAAAAACTTCATGGGCACTATTTAAATAATTCCACTAAAATGTTGCTCTGTGAATTTCTGTAAAGAGATAAACGTATTTGTGGCAGGGTGACCTAGAGGGGTGCTGACATGGATTTGCCTTCAGCTCCCTCGCTTAATGTGTGAGGTCACCCTTAAAAGCTGCTTGTAACCTGTTTGGTCAAGACTTCAAGAGCAAACGGAGCAGCAGGGGAAGAACTGACCCCACTTATAAGCTGGGGGGTCAATGGTTACATAGGTAGTTCTCCCCCTGGTTTCAGTGAAAATCAAGGCAGAGGTGAGAAAGGAGGGAAGGACAGATTGTCGGGGGAGCCGAGCAGTAAGTGCATGGGGTGGACTTCATCCTGGCGTTGTCCATGTGGATTCTCTCGTTGGTCCTCAGAGTGAATTCTGGGCAAGTAGAAACAGGTGGACGTAAAAGGCACTGCTAACAAACACTTGCTCTTGACAGGCTGCCAGGCATGTTTGACCAGGGCATGATTTCTGAATCTAAAGAATAGGAATGAAATTGCCTGCCTGTCGTGCTGTGAGAAAGAGCAGATGAGATGGGATGGGATGAACTCGGATGGGAGGGTATGAGATGGGGAGGGTGTAGCCACTGTCAGGTGTCCAGTCAGCCCAGTAGTGCTCCTTGCGTTTGCCACTGAGGTCAGATGGCCCGCCCTGTCCGTCCTAATCTTGGATTTCAGTGAAGTCCTGACATCATCACACTTCTTCCACTCTGTGGTGGTTTGAAAGAAAATGGCCCCCAAAGGGAGTGGCGCTAATGGGAGGTGTGGCCTTGCTGGAATAGGTGTGGTCTTGCTAAAGGAAGTCTGTCACTGTGGAGGTGGCTTTGATGCCTCGTATATGCTCAAGTCATGCCCAGTGAGGCAGTTCACTTCCTGTTGCCTACAAGACGTAGGACTCTCAGCTCCCTCACCAGTGCCATGTCTGCATGCACACTGCCTATCATGTCCCACATGCTGATAATGGACTAAACCTCTGAAGTGTTAGCAAGACACAGTTAAGACCACAATTAACTGTTTTCCTTTATAAGAGCTGCTGTGGTCATAGTGTCTTTTCATAGCAATAGAAACCCTAAGACATACCTATTCCTTCTATAAAGTGCTTGGTGTAACCCACATATGCAATGAGGCCTCAGACATGCATACATCTGCATTGATAGTGCTCATACACACAAATACACATCCACTCATGTGCAATGCTCAACAGCCACATGTAGACACTCATTCTCATACAATATACCCCCAGATGCTCACTCACAGACCTGTAAACTCACACACCTTTGCAGACATATATACCTACATATGTTTACAGACATGCACACTCAGAAATATACACTGCCACACCTTTGTAAACATACACACTCATTCATCTTCATATATATGAACACTCACAGGCGTGCACACTCAACTTTGCCCGCATGCATACTGCCACAGGCATGCCCATTTACACACCTCTACAGAACCACGCATACTTATACTTGCTCGCATTTTTGCTTTACACAAGACTTTTGAGGGTGTGCACCCAGCTCTTCCGAGAACTCGGGGGTATGGAGGAGCTACGCTTGGCATAAGTGCAGAAGAATAAGTACTCACACTGCACCGCATTACATGCTGGTAAATTTGTGGGCTTGTTTTTCCAAAAAGGCTTCCCCAGAGCCTAGCTCCTGGTAGTTATAAGCAGACAATGAGAGGTCTGGAAGTGCTTCACTTGGCCTGTGACAAGGGCTCTGCTCATGTCTCCAACAGAAGAGGAAGGGTACAAAGACACTGATGTGAAAGGGAGGATGGGGTTAGAGACAAGGTAGAGGACAGTGGTCTGGTCAGGGTGGAGTGGCACTCGGGGAGGGAGTAAGAATGCAGCCCGAGGGAAGAACTGTGAGGGACAGCTTGAACTGAGTGTACTTCAGGGAGGGGCCCATGGGACCTCATCTTTGCACACACCCCTCAGCCCTCTTTAAAACCCCATCATCTTTCTAAAGACCCCACATGCTTGTCATCCCCCAATGAAGATTCCATTTTTGGTATCACCAGGAACTTGGATGGGCACCCATCTTTGTTGCTTTTGAGTCTGGTGTGCAAACAATACCAAGAATACCCTGGGGCTATAGGGTTTGTGGCCCCTTTATTTGCCTGTGCATGACCTTAATGGAATGTTAAATGTGGAAGGCGCCTGGGAGAGTCAAGGAACAACAGGATGAAGTCAAGTCTCTCTGTTCCCTAGGTTCCTCTTTGCCTGGTAGTCACAGGAGCAAGCATAGCAGAGGACAGAGAGAGGGGCTGATCAGGCACAAGGGGGCTGGGATGTGAGTCAGAAGACCACTTGTGTGTAAGGTGTCTCCAGTGTGCTCCAGGATAAGAGCTGGCCATAGATGGTTGAGGGGTAGACCTCCCTCTTCTGGGTTCAGACTCTTTATGCTGGCCCAGAAAACTGGTGGCTTCTCAGTTATTTCCATGAGCCAAACCATAAGCCCCCCAAGTTTCTCCCATCAACTGAGTGCTGGTGAGGGACCAGAAGTTCATCAGGGAATTTACAATGTACAGTAAGGAGTGCTGGGACAGAGAAACAGCTGGAAGTGGATTCCTGGATCCCAGCAGAGGATCTTCTTCCGCCTACCTTGGTTTTTACACCACGGCCTTTGACCTGTATGAGGAAAGGAAGTCAAAGATATGCAGACTGACAACAAAAGCTTAAAGGCATTGCCCTAGGACTCTCCTAGGCCTTGAGTTAGATGTTAGTTATGCTAGAGTTTGCCCTTATATTTCCATAGGCCCAGAGTTCTCAGAGGGTAAATGATGTCTCATTCTCGCCCCAGGACACTAGACTGCCCACTCAGAAGAACGGCTCCCTTGCATTGTTTCTGGATGTCATTTGTACCATGGTAACTAGGCATGGGGGACTCTCCTGCTGGACCACCTTTGCCATAGCCAGAGGAAAATGGCCAGAGCCCTTACCTGAGCCAGCTTCTTTCTTGGGTACTCTGGGTTATAAGGATAGGTTTGGAGACATGCCAAGATCAAAGACAGAGAGAATGTGGCCCATCTGGTTTGCAGTTGCTGAGCCTCCAGGTAGATGGGACAGCTTTGGGTCTAGTTAACTAATTGGGACTACTGCTACATTTTACCCAGCTCCCCTAGACTCATCTTTGGCCAGATATAATATGTAATTAGACTCATTTGGTGAGTTTGTTCAACTGATCCCTACTTCTTCATCCAGCCTAGGATATACTAATGCCTCCAGAATAATTTAAAATGGGAAGATTGGTTCCCCTTAGAAGATCTGACCTCATTAAAATCTCCCACATTTCCTCCTCAGGGAACTCCTGTTTTCTCTTACCCCAAATAACTGTCTTTTTTTAAAGATTTCTTAATAACAAATAGGTTCTAGGTCAATCTATAGGCCAGGCTGGATGCTGGATGGTCTGTATGAGAGTAAGGAGAGGCAGATACTGGACAGTTGCAGAGTCAGCTCAAGTGCTTCAAACAGCACAGCTTGATCCATGCTTCTTCTTCTTCTTCCTTCTTCTTCCTCTTCCTCTTCCTCTCCCTCTCCCTCTCCTTCTCCTTCTCCTCCTCCTCCTCCTCCTTCTCCTCCTCCTCCTCCTCCTTCTCCTCCTCCTCCTCCTCCTCCTCCTCCTTCTTCTTCTTCTTCTTCTTCTTCTTCTTCTTCTTCTTCTTCTTCTTCTTCTTCTTCTTCTTCTTCTTCTTCTTCTTCCTTTTCTTCTTTCTGAAACAGGGTAGCTTCAAACTCAGAAATCTGCTTTTCTCTGCCTCCTGAGTGCTAGGATAAAACCCATACCCGGTGATCCATGCTTTCTTGTTTGGTTTCTTTTTATGTTACTGTGATAAAAAAAATAATTTAAAAACCACCCTGATTAATCCAGGCATGGTGGCTCATGCCAATTAATCTCAGCACTTAAGAAGGGAAGACAGGAGAATCTCTGAATTTGAGGTTAGTCTGGACTATATAGTGAGTTCTAGGCCAGCTAAAGCTACCTAAGATATTTGCCTGGGTCCCAAAATTAGAGTCAAAAAAGTAAAAAGAACCAAAGACAGAAACACAGTTTGGCCCCAGAATCAGAGCCATCTCTGCCCCTGACACCAAACTAGCCAATCCCTGAGCAAGGAAAACAAACCAATCACTGAGCCCCCTAGAGGCTTGGACTGCCCCTCAGACAGTTACTGACAGTTGGGACTTCCTTTCCAGCCTGGAAATCCCCTTATGTCATAGGTGGCAGCCAACCCCAAGTCTGGAAGTCTGGAAATCTCCTCACCCCACTAGGGAGCAACCAATCACAAGCCCAGAGGCTTGCAAGACTCTTCCCCTAAATAAACCCCTCTTTTCACCACCCAGAGTCTCTGCTGCACTGTTTCTGCACATTGCTACTGCCACTCTGGACCCACAGAGGGACCCGAGTTAACTCTTTGCTTTTGCATCAGATACAGTCTTGTGGTGATGTTTTCGGGATCTGGAATTTAGGCATAACAGAGAGAAGATTCTGTCACTGGGAAGCAAATAGACATTTTTCACTGCTCCATCTGGCTAGAGTTCCCAGTTCTTAGTGCCTGGGAGAATGTAGGGACACGATTTGTCCTTGGTACAAGTCAGGGATTCCATAGTTTATTCTGACTTGTGGAATTGGCCACCTCAGCAATGAGAATTGATAATCCGGCTGCTCAGATTTTACTTATCGAAAGCTCATCCCCTCTCCTGCTCTGAACTCTGTAGGCCATTGATAGGTGGGAAATCAGATCATTTATAGATAAGAAAGATGAAGATGACATGAACAATGAATACACCCCCTGTCAGCTTCACCCATACATTGCCCTGCAGCCAGTACATAGTTGAGCATCCTGGGTCTGTGCGCACTGAGACAGCTTCTGATTGGTCATTTGTGAACAGGGAGCAGTGGGTTTTGAACTATGAGTCATTTTTGAGGTCAAGTGTGGGGTATCAGTAGCTTCATTTCTGCAAAACTTCCTGCAGGAAGTTGGACAGCTTTTAGAATGGGGATCCACACTCCATCTGCACAGGGAAGCCTTAGACAGCCTGCATTTAACAAGGCTTCCAGCTTATGTGAACACATACTCTAAACTCCAGGGTAAGCTTGGTAGATAACATGTACTATAGTCCCACGACTCAGGGGACTGGAGCAGAGGGCTCACAAACCAAGAATTCTAGGTGAACCTAGGCTACCCAGGGAGTCTGTATTTGTTTCAGAATACAAAACAAAAGCAACTACAACAACAAAAGAAGAGAATCTCTGCTTAACCGGAAGTCCTTGGCAGAGGAAAAATCTGTGCCGGGGGAGATGGCTCAGTGGGTAAAGTACTTGCTGCATGGGCAGATCTCCAACACCAGTGTAAAGCTGGTATAGCTGTAATCCTGGAGCTCCTAAGGAGAGATAGGAGAAAGCCAGAAACTGGTGGGCAAGCCAGCCTAGTATATTCAGCGATAAACAAGAAGAGATCCAGTCTCAAACAGAGTGGAAGATGATGAGTATTAGCATTCAGGCGTTTACACTGGCCTGCTCTCAGGGGTCTAGCAGAACACAGCAGCAGCAGCCGCCAAGATGTGCACTATGGCTGCTGCAGTCACCGAGCAGGGCACTCCCTGTGCACATGCGCTATATCCCCTTAGAAAAGGCAGGCCCTTCCCATCCCTCCCTCTCTCTTTCCTTCTGCCCTGCTCAGAGGCTGCCTCTGCACCCCCTCCCATAAACCTCTCAGGTGAGCTCTGTTGCCTGGTGTGACTTTGGGTGCCTCTTGACTCCAACCGTCCAAGGTCACCTTCCGCTAATAAACTATGAAAAAGTGCAGCTCCACCTGCACTCGGCATGTGCACACCTGCACTCCCAAACACAGAGGCACGCATGCATCACATGAACATATATCACGCCCACACAGATTCAGAAAGAGGATATGGCAAGGATACGGAAAAGGTGGACGGAGAAGAAGAGGATATTGCGGTTGTAGCTATGTCTGCACACGAACAGCTTGTGAAATGGGATGTATAAAAAGGAACTGGATACAGAAAGCAACCAAACAAAAAGGTGGGGAATTTTTTAAGTAATGTTTGCGTTTCTTTCCTATTTCTGCTGTAACAAATATCCACATATTTGATCATTTCTTACCTTGGTAAGTCATTTCTTACCTTGTAGACCTGCAGTTGAAAACTAAGAAATGTAAAATGGGTGTTTAAAATAAGGATGTCGGCAGGGCTACATTCCTTTGGGAGATTCTGGGGGAGTCTATCTCACCACTGTATTCCTTGGCTTGTGGCCCCTTCCATGATTTCAAAGAAAGAATAAAGCACCTCTCTCTCTCTCTCTCTCTCTCTCTCTCTCTCTCTCTCTCTCTCTCTCTCTCTCTCTCTCTCTCTCTCTCCCTCCCTCCCTCCTACCTTCCTCCCTCCTTCTTCTTTTTCCCATCATCTCCTGGAATGCTGACCCTCATCCTCTTTCTCTCATAGGATTGTCATGAGCAGTTCAGGCCCCTCCACACAATCCAGGATCACCTTCCATATCTAGTCCTTCATTACACAGACTCCTTGCTGCCGCCCAGAACAGGGTTCACAGGCTGCTGGCCTTGTGCTGTGACCCTCTGTGTAGCAGAGGGCACTAAATTCTCTCCCACTGCATTACAATGATCAGTCTTTACATTTTTCTAATTTGAATTGGTTTTTTAGAGCATTCATAGATCATGCTTGATCAAATTCACCTCCAACTCTTCGAGGATCTACCTCCTTCCATACCCATCCTACTTTGTGGTCCCCCTGGCCCTGCTTTTTATCTCTCAAGACCAATTTGTGCTGCCTAAATATTTCTGAACATGTGGCCTTCCACAGGAGTATGGTTGACTTACCAGAGAAAACGCTCTACCTCTCCTAAAAGCTAACAATTGTTAATAGTTCATGGCTCGGGGTAGGATTCCATGCCTAAATCCCTTCTCTAGGCTGGGATTTGGCCTGGTTTGGGATTACACAGGTCTCGTACACGCCGTTGAAACTATCCGGGGTTCATGCATGCAGCTGGCCTGCTGTGTCCGGAAGACTCAGCTTCTTGTGGTTACACACCATCTCTGTCTGGTACACTATCTCCACCCCCTCTCCTGCAGTGATCTTAGAGCCTAGGGAGGAGGGGTGTGGTGGTATGGATGTGTTCCAGTCTCTTATTCTCTGCAGCTTAGTCAGCTGTGGGTTCCCGGGTTCATCACCATCTACATCAAATAGAAGCTTCGGGGATGAAGCTGTAATGATAAGTCATTAGGAATGGTTTAATACTATATCCATGTAGAATAATAACAGTAGTAGGTTCCCTTGGGGCCTAGGACCTGTCTGGGCACAGGTTTTACCAACAGTCTTAATTTTTTTTTATTTACGATAGCGTTACCTTTATAGAAAAGTTCCATAGAAGGTATGCTAAACAGTTGTGTCATTTAAAAACACATGTTCCCATCTGTGGCTCACATTGTAAATTATTTCAGTGTTTAAAAAAAAATCTTTGCAAAACCACTGTGAAAGCACTTTGAAAGCAAGACGTGAAGGTGATGTTTGTGGACACCAGCATTTGTGAGGTGAAGGCAAGACTGGGAGTTTAAGGTCATCTTAGGGAATACTGAGTTTGAGTACAGCTACACGAAGCCCTGCCTCAAAAACAAAGCAAAACAAACAAAGTCTTTGAGTGCTTTGAGAAAAGGGAACTTGTTGAGTACAAGATATCTGTGATATCACCAGTCTCCGTCCACGTAACACCGTGAGCTGTTCCCTGCTGGGAGGCACAAGATTCTTTCCCAGAGAACTCCCAATGGCTGATTCCTTGGAGCAGACTCTGACTTTGCGACTGCCATTGCCCCCAGCCCCAATTACAGGTAACTGACTACCACCCCTCCCCCCACTACAGGTAATTTTGACATGCGCTCTTGGGAATGTGTTTAACTACAGAGCATCAAGCTGTGTGTCCCCTTCTCCCTGTCCAGTTGTTAGTCACCTGCGGACCAGAATCCTGCAATGAGCCATCTCTAAAGACTTCCTGGGAAACTCTGAAATTCTGATCTCCTTGTAGCCAGTCCCTGCCTAAGCTCCCTCCTCTCTTTGCACGGTGGAGCAGGGGATGACTAAGGAGTCATTTCCAGCAGCTAGCTGACTGCTGGCTTCCAAATACAGGTGCATGTTGGCGTTGCTGGCTGTACTTTGTCATGGATAAACAAGCCATACTGTGACCACACTGTCTCATTTACAGGAAAGCAAGAGATGACTCAGAGACTGGCGATCTAATTGTGTCAAAGGGGACAGCTTGAATGCTTCATCTGGGATTATTTGAACATGGAAATCAGTGTTAGTAATAGATTACACACCGCCGCATAAAACAGAAACTACAGTCACACTGATAACTAGCTTAGGTCAATCCATAAGCAAACTGTCTTATTAAAATAAAGCAAAGCTGTCATCCAGGAGCTGCTGCCAGAGTGGGCTCCAGACATCTGTTCCTTTAAAAGTACCCGAGTGGTACGTGCCTATAAACCTAGACCTTGGGAGGCTGAGGGAGGAGGATAGTGAGCTGAGGGCCAAGCCTGGGTGCATAGTAGGACCTCACATGAACAAACAAAAGCACACAATACAGAGGGTGAAGCTAGTCAAGACTTAGAGACACTGGTTAAGCCTCCCTAGATAAGTCATCCTCAGAGCAGGCACAGAAGAAGTGAGGGAAGGTGCCCCCCCCCATTCATCAGTCATTCTCTTCTCGTTCTTTGCAATGTTCTGCATGTTAGGCAATGCATAGTGCTGTGGATACAGATGAGTTAAAGTATCTCCTGGTGACTAAGGGACTGCTGTCTAAGGGATGCTAAGACTCCACAGAGGGGAGCCTGGAGATCTCACAACACAAGAGAACATGAGGATTGTGTATGTTGATCGAGGACCAAGAACATTCAGGTTCAAGGAAAACATAGCATTGTGGAAGTTTGAGAAGGCTGGACTCTATGTCAGAATAACTATCCCATGGCAGATGACTGATATGCAGGACAGGGTAGGAAGGTGGTCAGGCTACAGGGTTTAGATGCACACGTGATGGCATGTTGCAGGGTGCAGTAGCAATAGGAGGGGACAACAACCAACTCCCCAGTCCTCCCACAGAGCACTGCTCTGCCACCACAGCCAATGGTACACAGAAGGTCGTGGCAGAGACAGAGCAATGTTAAGGCTTCACAGAGCACACCCAACTCTTTGGCTGATGTCTAGGTCTTTGCATTTTAACTGGCCAATGACTTTGGCCACACCTTGGAGTTTAGGAATGTATAATCTTGTTATGCTTACAGCCCCAGACTTAGGGCTTGCATTTGATTTGATGTGTACACACCTTGAATTCAGAGAAAGACGTGTCCAGTGGGACTCCCTGCCACCTACCGGGGGGGGGGGGATGGATCGACAGAAGAGTAGTGGGTGACAGGAGCAAGGGCTGATAAGACCAGGGAGGGAACTACTATGCTGTATATAGGAGCGCATGGGCCAAGTGGCCCTGACTCTGCCTGTGGCTTCTCTCTCCATTTCGACTGTGGGTGTATGAGGAATGGTTTGTAGTGCTCCCCTCAGGGCACACGGGTACAACATAGAACTGTCTGTAGGTGGAAGTTTCTGTCCCACCAGCAGCTCTCAAGTAAATACACAGAGGCTTATGTTAATTACAAATGCTCAGACCAATAGCTAACCCTTGCATTTTAAATTAACCCATGTTTATTATCTGTACTTTGCCATGAGGCTCAGTACCTTTTCTCGGTACAACATGTCCATCTTGCTTCTCTCTGCCTTTGCTCTCATCTCCTCTGACCCCACCATTCTTCTTTCTCAGTTGGGCTCTTCTGCCTAATCTTCTCCTGTCCAGCTACTGGCCAATCAGCTTTATTGAACCAAATCACAGCAACATATATTTACACAGTATAAAGGAATAGCTCACGATGTCCAACAGAAGGGAGTTGTGCTGGTTGTTTTTCTATTTGGTTTTAACCTTGTTGTTTGTCAACTTGACATAACCTAGAATTATCTAAGAAGTTTCCACAATTAACAAAATACCTCCAATAAGATTGACCTGTATGCAAGCCTGTGGGGCCCATTCCTCATTAGTGATTCCTTTGGCCCAGCCCATTGTGGGTGGTGCCAACTCTGGGTAGGTGGTCTGAGGGTGTAGAAGAAAACAGGCTGAGTACACCATGGGGAACCAGCCAGTATTTGTCATTTCTCCAGGGTTTCTGCTTCAGTTCCTGCCACTAGGTTCTTGCCTTGAGTACCTGTCTTGACTTCCCTCAGTGACGGAGTGCAGCCTTAGAGTTGTAAGGTGAAATAAGCCCTTTCCTCCTCAAGCTGCCTTTGTTCGCTGTGTTTCATCACAGCAACAGAAGCAATAAGACAGACATCATCAAGAAGGACAAGTTGTCCCAGGGCTTTCTGTCTACAACCTTTAACTGCAGACCAGAGCTAGGTTGCTCACAGAAACCACACTTCTTGTGGTTTTGGCCTCTACACCCTCATCCTATGTCTACAGGGATCTCTTCCCTTTGCCTGATCACTCCAGTCTCTTCCTGTGCCCAGCCCTATTGATTCACCTCAGTAGCAGTGCTGGGCCACATGGATAACGCCAGCTAGAAGGTGGGAGATTAGTGTGGAAGTCTGCATGGTGTGGGCAGACCACTACCTTACAGATGTCCAGCTCACATCCCGTCACAGGAATGAAGAAAGGGCCACTATGGCTGTCCTCTGAGGAAAGACAAATTAGTCCAAAGTAGCAGCAACTGCGACAGAACTGGGGATCTTTTGTTCTGAAAAGCTTAGCCCACTGGGAAGCTAAAATGTTAATTTATATCAAATGATGGCATAATCTCCTTGAGCTTCAACAATTGTTACCAGTCAGCCCTGATCCCAAATGACCTTGGGAGGGGGCTTCTGTCCTTGGCTCATGGCAGCAGGGGTGGCTCTGTTCCCAGCAATTCCACTGTGTGTTTCCTTTCCCTGGCTTAGTTATTGACTCAGGATTTGAGAACAAAATGAAAATACATTTCCATCAAAAGGCATTTCAGTTGCCCTGGGGAGAATAATCACCAAGGCATTATGATATTCCCATGACTCAATAATAATTAATATTAATTATATTTATTGATGCTTCCTCCCTAAAAATTTCCACTGCCATTAGGTTGCTCCAAACCACCCTGGGAAAGTGAGACAGACTCTGCTCCCTTCATCCCCTTTGTGTGTTTTCCATTCCATTGATTGCTTTGAGAGAAGGCTCCGGAACGCCACTGTCCAGTCTGAAGCAAGACAAATTCATGCGCTGAAGAGCCTACGGTGGTCACCTGGCTTCCAGTACGGGACTCCTGTGACAGTGGAGCTGAGAGAGACCAGGGTTTGTGTAGAATCCACCTCCGGACTGTCCATACACTTCTGCTCTCCCGTGAATACCAAGGAGGACAGTATAAGAAGGGAAATAAATGATTCAAGAGTAAGATCCACAGTCTGAGTCCCTGGGAGGTGAAGAAAGATGCAGGAACTCGGCAGACTAGTGTGCGGCCAGGTTTGGTGCTAATCCCCACTCCTGCCAAACCGCATAATGAACCTCCAATCTAGAGAGCAAGGTTGCAATCTTGGTGAACCATAGGAAGAGGGGAAATGGAGGTGTATGGGAGCTGCAGCCACTCCAGAAGGTGATCAGACTCACAGAGAACAGGGTTTTTAAAGGATGTTTGAGATGATAATGACATCGTTCCTCCCCTTGCCTTTCCTCCCTCCAGACCCTCTCACATACCCTGTTTGCTCTCTTTTCAAATTCATGACCTCTTTCTCTTTGCTTATTAGTGTGTGTGTGTGTGTGTGTGTGTTCTTAATCCACAAGCACAACCTGCTTCATCTGTAAAATGTTACTTTTCTGTAAATGTTTTTAGGGCTGACCGTTTGGTACTAGGTAACCAATTGGTGTGATCTTCCCTGTGGAAGACTATTCCTCTTGTTCTCAGCTTTCCTTACTTGTTGTCTGTGCTTCTTTCTATAGGGCCGGGGACTCATCAGCTGTTCAGCCCATGTTTAGGCAGCCATGCTGGTAAGATCTTATGGGTGTGTAGCTTCTACCACTCCTAGGAGACACAATCTCACAGCAAACTCCCCTATCCTTGGACCTCTTCCAAACTGTTCCACATTTTCCCTGAGCAGAAGTTGTATTGTAGATGTATCCTTTGGAACTGGACTCCACAACTCTGCATTTTATTGGCTGTGGTTTTCTGTAATGGCCTCCATCTGTCGCAAAGAGAAGTCTCTTTGATGAGGGGTGAGGACTACACTTATCTGTGAGTCTAAGGACAAATGTGTGGAATGTAGTTATGGAGTATGCTGCTTTGATAAAGTGGAAGTCGTGTGTTCTCCTCCAATATCCATGGCTTCACTAGCCCTGGGTAGTTGCCTAGGTTTCCAGTATCAGGCATGGTTTCCCTCTTGATGAGCGGGTCTTCAGTTCAATTACAAAGATGGTAGTTACCGCTATGGTATGCATGCCACTAAGACAGTTAGGGTTGTTGGGCCATGCTGATGGTTGTTGTGGTTCATAGGTGTTGTAGCTAGGTAGGACTATTGGTTGCTTCCCTTGTTTAGAAGCTTGCACAGTGACTTCAGTCAGTCCTCAGGGAGAAGACTTTCAGGTCAGAGTCATCTGGAGAGCCCTCTGGGTCTTGTGTCCAAAGTGCATGGTGTCTTCAGTAATAGAGATTTTCCTTCCACCTCTGGGAGCTAACCAAGGGCAATAGCAATAGCCTGTAATGTTTTGGGAGTATCTTAGATAATTCTTACCAACAAATGAAAAGAGGGCTTCTCATGCATGGTATTGGGGTTTTATTAGTTAGTCTATGACTATTTTGTGTCAGTGTAGGTGGGAGATTTTCTTTTAAACTATGCATATTTATATGCCAAACATAAGCAGGTATGTTTATATAGATAGTAATATTCCTTATGGCTGTTTCAGATGCCCCTAGTGTTATTTACCCTCCTCCTGCATTCTTCTGTCTGCCTCCTTTCCCCCTCCCTAATTAGATCCCCCTCTTTTGCCATTTTCCCATTTCTGTCCCTTGTACCCTGCTGTCCCCTCTCTATCGCTCCTGCCTCTATTGCATCCGCCCATTTCATTCTCTCACAAGAAACAGTTTTTAGGTGGCTCTGGGGACTTCCTCTTGTCAGCTCTGTGTTGCTCTCCTCAGGGTTGGGGAGACTAGCAGAGGCGGTGCATGGTGGCCAAGCAGTAACAGTGACATGCGCAGCTGTGCCCTGATCAGGGCCCTTTGTGCTAGTTGGAACTCCCCAATCCTGGAATGTTCTAGACTGACAGACTCCCTAATCTTACCTAGCATGAAACAACGGTCTCCTTAGAGGTCAAGACCAACAGAAGGCTTGCTCCCTATTGCTTTGGCGGTATCGGGTCCCTGAAGGCCACATTTTCATGCTACACTCTTTTCCACTTTCTGTGGAACCTTGTCTGGGGTCCACATGTCACTATGTTAACACATCCAGCATCCAGCTCCCCCATTCGTCTGCTTCCTTCCCTGTAGTCAGTCATGTAAGATGAACTAAACTCTTTCATCCCCAGATTACTTTTGGCCATGATGTTTATCACAGCATCTGAATGCAAACTAGAACATCTGTTTGTTGTTGAGACAGTCAGTGTCTTGCCATGCAGCCCAAGGACGCCTCAGAATCAAGATCCTCCTGCCTCAGCTCCTCCCACATGCAGAAATTGCAGGTGTATGCCACTACATCCAGATAGCATTCCTATCTGGAACTCTACAGAGCATCATTGTGGGTGACCCCTGTTATAAGTACCCTCCAACAGGGGATCCCTGGAGGGCTCTTAAACAACCCACTACCACATCTTGGTGGGTGTGTTATATGCTATTCTGCTCTTCAACCCTGAAATTTTTGATCTAGCCTTGTGTGTTGAACTGAGCCCCCCAGAAAGATCTGTTCAAGTTCCAAAGTCATACCTGTGAAAGAAATTTCCTTGGGAAAGAGCCTGTATAAATTAAGTAGGCTAACACTCTGGGGATGGGATCATTCTGGATTTAAACCCAATAGCTAATGTTATAAAAGAAGAGAGATGTAAGACACAGAGATCCCAGGGCAAGGCCACACAAAGACAGAAACAGACACTGAAGTAATGTGTTCATGATCCCAGGAGTGCCAGCGGTCACCAGCAATGGCCAAAAACTAATAAGAGGCAGGAACAGACTTCCCTTAAGCTGACAGGAGGCACCAAACCTGATCCTTGTTCAAATTTCAAGCCTCCAGAACTCTTCAACAATCCTTTTCTATTGCTAGGCTACCATAGCTGCTGTCAGCTGGTCCAGCATCTGTGGGATATCAGTTCAGGCCCCATCGCCACAGGTATTTCTTGCATGGTGTGCAATGCAGGCCCCACCAGCTCTATCACATGCTTTGCTCACGTGTCACCACTATGTTCTTTACTCAGATGAAGAAATTGGATCTTAGATAAGCTATCAGGTCCAAGCTCACCTGGTACCTGTGGAAAGCACCCTGACCTAGGCCGCTAGACGCCAACCTCAACATTCTCAGACATTGTGAGATGAGGATATCCACCTCAGGACTCAGCCCTACTCTGGAAATCCCATAGCCTCACAGCAGGGAACTAAAACCAGCCAGGACTTCCTCCTCCAACCCCTCCCTAGGGGTAGACCAGAAGTGCACCCCTTCCCAAGCACACAGCTGTGAGGTAGCCAGCCAAAGAACTCAGCACACCTGGATTCCCAGTCCCGTGTCCTAGAAACACCCATCGAGTGGACATTGATCTTTCGGAGAAGCTGAGAAGATCCCTGCCCCAGTAGCCTTAGGTACTCCCCTCTGTATTCAGATACATCTTAAGCTAAAAAAAAAAAAGTCCTTAAGTACAACTTACATCTCTGTGGATCTTCATAGTGACCCCTAAATCCATGAAGCTCTCTCTCAGTACACCTGGAAATGGGTGAGCATGGGTGAGGTGCAGCAGCTGGGACCATGGCCTGACTTGCCAGCCTCCAGATGGGAATGGGGTAGCAGTCACCACCTTCAAGAAAAGAGACCCTGTCCCATGTCTTCACTCCTCGGGGGATGGCATCCGTCTTTCCCAGTGAAGAGGACCTGTGCCCCGCATGTAGATCTTAGAATCCTCAGGAGGTTGACTTTATAGAAAATTCCCACAAAGGAAAGACTTCTTGTCCCCTCCATAAGGACCCCTTCACGAGTGGGTGGAGTGGGTGGGAGTGTCTTCCTCTGGAGTGAAGGCACCAGGGGTGGGATCTGCATCCTGTTACACAAGAGGAAAGGGACCACTGAGTGTGGTATCTGGCACATACTGCTGACTTCCAACACCACTCATCAACCATAAGCCAGAGACCGCTCGGGAGAGCTGTGAGGAGCACACAGGACAGGCTGCCTGTCCATGGAACGTGCACCGGGCACAGGCAGCCCTGACTCTAGCCTCTGCCACCACTGTCAGAACTGAAGACAGGAAGACAGAAAGCAACAGCAGTGCTGAGGAAGGCATTTCCTCCTCATCCTCCCCTCCTGCCTACTCCTCTATCTCTGTCTTCATGTCTCTAAATTATGCCCTGTTGTCGGGGTGGGCTGCGCTGGGTATGTGATGGTGGCGGCGGTGCTGGGACCTGGAGCTGTGTTTGCAAATCAAGTTGAAAACAAAAATCCTGTAAAAGCTGAAAGCTCAGCAAGTGGAATCCAATAACAAGAACTGAACTGAACCTTTCAGAGGGTCAGCATATCAGATATTCTGAATATTAGATAGTTACATTGTTATTCCTAACAGTATCAAAAACACAGTTATGAAGTAGCAACAAAATAATTTTATGGTTGGCGTCACTACAGCATGAGGAACTGTGTTAAAGGGTCGCAGCGTTAGGAAGGGTGAGAACCGCTGTTCAAGTGAGGCAGGACACCTAGCCACAGTGACCCAGTCAAGCCTGTGTGTCTCTGATCCAGGACAGGGATGACTATCTAATATCCTAAGGGCTATCAGATGATTCAGGCCTTCAAAACATTTTCTCACCACAACAAATGACCCTCAATCTTCTGCTTTCTGGTGAAAAGGACGAGACTTCCCAAAACGTAATGTAATATAGCCAAGTCACAGGCTGGCCAGACCTAGCTAATGGAGGAAGAGTCCTAGTAGTTGTCCTAGTAGGCCAACAGGATGCGTCTGTGCCTGTCCTTGTGCCTGGCACACAGAGGGAACCATTGCTCTCACCTCGAAGCTCCTGCTTAGAGAAGTGAGTTAAGATTTCGTGGGTGGTGAAAGGGTGGAAGGTGAGGTTATGTGTTAGACAAAGACTTGCCTTTAAGTATAAGTTTGAGATGATATTCTCTACCCCTGTTTGACAGTGTTATGTCAACTTGATACAAGCTAGAGTCAGTTATGGACGAGGAACCTCAGTTGAAAAATTACCCTCACCAGATTGGCCTGCAGTACATTTTCTTGATTGATGATAGAAGTGGTAGGGCCCAGCTCACTATGATCAGTGGTAGTGGTCCTGGGTGCTATGAGAAAGCAGGCTGAGCAAGCCATGTGAAGCAAGATGGTTCCAGGTGCTCCTCCATGGCTTCTGCTTCTGTTTCCAGCCCCCAAAGTCTTGCCTTGAGTTCCTACCCACTCCAGGATATAGTGCGGTCTCTGAGTCATAAGCTGAAACAAACCCTTCTCTCCATGGGTTGCTTTTGGTCAAGGTGTTTTGTAACAGTAATAGAAAGCTTGAGACACCCACTAAGAATGATTTAACATTGAATCTATTCATTAATTCCTTCTCATTCTATAACTTCTAGGCACAGACTCGGCTCTTCTGTGCTGCAGAGGGCTCTTATTCATCCTCTAAAGCCCAGAACAGAATGCCCCTTTTTCCTTCTGCTGTTCTGTCCTCTTGCCCCTAACGTTCCTGATTGCAGCAACCCTCTGTTAGGTTGATTATCCTAGCTCGAGCATCTGATTGATTACTTTCTGCCTACCATCCTGAGAACTCTTTGAGCAGTGGCTCTTGTGTCTCATGAACCTTTGTGTTCCTCGTTCATGGTCAGAAACTAATCAGTTCCACATAGAACTTGCTCAATCAGATTAAATAATTAAATGAAGCCCCCCAGCCCCACCCCAGGGCACAATGTCTAAGTGTGGCCTATGTGATTGGCATGGATTAGGGAAAAGAGGCAGGATTGCTGAGTGGCCTTGTTCCTTGGATCTCCTTAAGCTTGTGTGGTGAAGTGGACACCGGTGCTGAGTCAAGATGCCCTCGCCCTCCTTACAGCTTGTGTGGCCAACTGCAGCTCCCAGTCCATATAGCAGTTCTGGGCCTCTCCTGACATGTGGGGGATGAGCAGAAGGTGCAGCATGCAGGGAGGGCTTAGGAATTGAGTCCTTCTAAGGCAGAAGACACCCGACAGGACAGAGCTGTAATGCACACCTCCTTTGCCCTGGGGACATGCTGAATCATGGATCGAGGCTGCAGCTGGGGTGGAGTTCAAAGCAGTGTCCAAGCTTGACACCCCCTGTCCTGTTCCCCTTCTCCCATCTCTCCAGCAACCTAACAAAGCATTAGGCTAAGGAATTGCTTCAGCGAATTCTGCCGCAGCTTTTTCACATATAAATGTGTCCTGGGAGTATTTGTGTTTAGAGAGCTGGGAAGATGGCTCCATGGGTGCCATCTGTGCAGCACAAGGACCTGAGTTTGACCCAGGACAAGCTTAGTGGCATGTATGTAATCAGCCCCAGGTTGAAGGCAGAAACAGGACACCCTGGAGTTCATTTACCAGACAGTTTAGCTGAATGGATCCGCTTCAGATTGGGTGAGAGCCCATCTCAGAAAATAAGGTGGAGGACAACCCAGGAAGACACTTGGTGACAACTTCTGGCCTCTAGGTACATGTGCGTGCACTCACGCACACACACACACACACACACATCCACATACACACGTGCACCAACACAAACATATACGAACACCACACAAATCATTTGAGTCTGTCATGGGGCTTCAATAAATGCACCCAACAGAGAATCTGACTTCAGCAAGTCCTTAGTAGCAAGAGTTCAGTGAGGAAGCTCTTCGATGCCAGCCAACATGCAGCCCCTCTCCAAACTCCGTATCGCCCTAGCTGCCATCTTTTGTGGCTCGATGAAGAGGGGTGGCAACTGTCAGCCAAGGACTTCTGAAAGAAAGCAGAAGGTGGTAGCCTGCCGGGGTGTCACCTACAGCTGAGAGAAGGGCTCTGCATGGTCCTTTGTTCTTTCTGCTATGGAACGTGGGTATGATGTTGGGCAAGAGGGCAGATATTACTGACAGTGGGGTAGAAGCTGTATGTTGAACATGGTAGCACAATGGAGCTAGAGTTCTGTACGTGTTTGAGCTACTCCGCCAGCTCCAGAACATCTACCCAAAATGCAACACCAGGGAGGGACCACTATGCTCTTTAAAACAAAACCACTAAGTTCTTTAAAACAATGTGTTTAAATAGAATTCTCCTTATAACCACAACTGGACCTGAATCTTCATCTGTGTAAACTCCAAGTGGAATGACAACTTTAGGAGAGAATGTGGAAATATCATGAAACCGGACAACTCCATCCCAAACACTATTAGAATCCTATTTATACATGCTTGATTTCTTGGCCTTCCCCCTATAGGTCTCTCCGTCTCTGCATATGCAAACTGTAGCATGGGATGATCCACTAGAGGGAAGAAACATACGAAGTGAGAACTCTGAAGAGGAGGTCATCTGTACCCCTCACTGGAGCCAAGGTTGGAGGTGGGAAGCAGCAGGATCTCTCTCGCCCTCTCACTCCCCTGCCAAAGCTCAGCAGCAGTGGAGTGGATGGGCTGCATTTTCCGGGGCCTCCCCTGAAGTGGGAAGGATGGGAGACATGCTGGTGCCACAACACTTCGCATTTCTGTGCAGAAGTCATCCAGAACTGTTGCAACTTTCCCAAAGGTGAACGGCGCCTCAGAGGAGATTAGGCTTGCTTCATCCGGGGTTGAGTCCTGGGCTTGGAGCCTCCTTCAGCGTCCTTCTGTTGGCCACTGTTCTTTCCCAGGGCCATATTGA
Source organism: Alexandromys fortis (assembly GCF_014885135.2). NCBI lineage: Eukaryota > Metazoa > Chordata > Mammalia > Rodentia > Cricetidae > Alexandromys > Alexandromys fortis. The sequence continues at coordinate 242,990 of NW_026068269.1, read as the reverse complement.
TACACTGAGAGTAAGGTGTGGGATTTATATATCCCTGTTCTTTTGAAAGGCCTGGGGTCAAGGCAAAAGTCAGTAAGAACAAGAGAAATGGTCCTCCACCCCACCCCACCACCAGGCTTCTGAGTGTCAGCATGTTGACACAGTCTTCATAATTCCCCATTGTGGAGGACTGTCTGGCATGTTGTAAGGGGTTTAGCAACATCCACAGCCCCTCTCTTCTCACCCTGTATCAACAGAACTCCTGCCCACCACTTAGAAGAGATCCCAAACATCCTGTGGGCCCCATTCACGTAAGCCTCAGCTAAGAACTTGCTCTAGAGAGAGTCTGCATGGAAGCAGCATCTAAAGGGAAGCTTTTTGTTATGGCTTTGGAGGTTTATTTCCCCTACAAATATCATAAAACAGCCCAGCTGACAGATGGAAGCTCAGAGAATGGGACATTTGGGTTTTGTTTTGTTTTTAACAGAAGCCAAAAAATAAAAAAAGGTCTATAGCAGAAATGTAAAGGACTTCAGTAAGAGCAATGGGCACACTGGGCAGAGAGAAGCACTGAGGGTTTGGGAGGAAATGGGAACTGATGGAAACACTTTAAGACCTGCAGGGCCTTCTCTCTGATGCAGAACCCATGCTCCCTGAGTTTGGCCCTGGTGAGGCATCTCTATGTCAGGTAATAGCCTTGGTAAACTTCATTGGGTTCCGTGTCATGGTCTGGTCCCCATGAGAAGTGGCCCTCACATGCTCTCACTCCCACAGTGGGACATCTCGAAGCTGTTGTTTGTTTGCAGAACTTGCTGCCTGGTGGCTTTTTCCCTGACGGCAGGGAGCAATTTGGCATCACATGGAATCCTGGATTACTGGCTTGATTAATATTTCATAGTGCCTGGTAGTCATTTACATTTATAGACACATGAGTCATGAAAAATTCAAGCTTTAATTGCTTTGAGCTTCTTCTTATTTATTTATTTTGGTTTAGGTTTTTTTTCTTTTTTCTTTTTAGCTAAGCTGTTTTTCAAAGTCTTGAGGCCAAAGGTACTCAAAAGAATCGGGGCATTGGAGACAGGTCTGAGGACAGGTTTGTATGGATTGGGACATGTCAAGAGGTGATGAAATCACAGGCTCGGGGCAGCTGGGGAATGGCGCCTGAGCCAATGTATCATTTTTCTCCATCAACAAAGGTAACCAGTTACCAGAGGGGGAAATTGAACCTTCAATTATAAAATTTCAGGCCCGATGACAGCCTCGCCTTATCCATCATGAAAACCAATACCCCGCATGGCCTGACTGGTCCTGTGTTTTGACTCAGGTCCTGGTCCTGGGTCAGTGGGAACATTACTTGTCTCTGGTTGGCGCGGATGGAGCTGTCACCTAAGGACTTGTTCTTGAATGCTGTGCCTCCTCAGCTCACACTGGTTCAGGACTCAGTACTGCTGCTGTCCTACACCTGCTCCTCTCTCTGAAGGCCAGGCAACTTGTATTTGACTTAGATTTTCAACAAGTATTTGATTTCAGTCCTTTGAAATATTTTTCTCCGGAAGTGACTGTTCTGTTAGACTGACCATTGCAAGGATTTGCAAAGTGGTTCATATTAAAAACAAAAAGGAATTTTATCTATTGTGGGGGGGGAGGGATGTGTGTGAGTGTGGGTGTGCAGTTGGGAAGCATGCATGCTGCAGCACACCTGTGGAGGTCAGAGGACAACCTTGAGAATCTGTTTTCTCCTTTCACCTCTCAGTGGCTCCAGGGATTGAACTCAGGTGTTAGATTGGCACAGCAGGCTCCTTCACCCACAGAGTTATTTTGCTGATCTGGAGGAGGAGAAGCATGTGGACAGATTAGGTGCTGCTATTTAGAAAAGGTGGCTGATCCAAGCCTAGCAGAAGGCCTAGAAATCAGTTCTGAAGGGAAAGGTAGGCAAATGGCAAAAGTGAGGAGATGAGAAGGTGGGATTTGGTAGCAGATGTATGAACATCAGTCTTTCATCTGCAGGTTAGAATAACTTCTCTATAGGAATCAGAGGGTTCAAGGACACCCCAGGAAACAAGCCCACAGAATCAACTAACCTGGGCTCAAAGGGGCTCACAGAGAGGAAACCGACAATCAGGGAGCCTGAATGGTTCTGAGCTAGGTCCTGTCGTCTTTTGTATGTGTGGTTGTGGTTTGTTTTTCTTGTGGGACCACTACCAGTGGGATCAGAGGCTGACTCTGACTCTTTTGCCCGCTTTTGGGACCTTTTCCTCCTATTGCTTTACTGTGAGGGATGTGCCTATACTTATCGCAGCTTGATATGTGTGTGTGGTCGCTATCCCTTAACTGAAGGGAAATGGGGAAGGAGTGCATCTGGGGATGAAGGAAATGTGTGGGGAAGAACTGAGGGAAGAAAGAAGTGAGAGGAAACTGTGGTCTGGATGTAATTCATGAGAAAATTAATAATAATAATAATAATTAATAATAATCTTCTCCAGAGAAGTTTGAGACTCAAACCTAATTGGTAATTAAACAAAAGTATAACACCTCTTAAAGCCTGTCTAATTTATAGTAATGATTAAAGCCTTGGTTAATGGACATAATCAAGCCAACCACTTTCTGGTTGAATCTGAGGCCTGCTCCACAGGAAGAAATGCATGCTCAGTGCTGTTAACCTGATCAAAGGTCCACAGCCTAAGAGGTCATAGGCCCGAGAGTGAACATACTACAATTGTTTAGCTAAATGGATATGGCATCAAACTCTCTTCTAAAATCCTGTTTATACCCATAGCTGAGTGCCTCTCTCACCGTTGGGGAGAAAAAGTTCTTTCTGCAGTGGGCAGCTAACCAGAGAACTGAGAATATTGTCTGTGCAATGCTCAGCCCCAAATAGGACATCCGTGGCCCCAACAAGGCTCAGGGAACATCAAAGGAGACGGGTTAGGACGGAATAAGGAGGATGAGGGAAGGGTGCTGTGAAACACTGTCTTCTGAACAGGATGTGGACACCACATTCCTGCATCTGTGGGTTAAATGCACAAGACCTGCACCAGGTGGGGTAACATCCCAGCAAGAAGCCCTAGCTAGACTCTGGCTCACAATGGCAAAAGGAGAAGAAATGAATGTAGGAGGTCATGTTGCCAGTTCCTACGGGAAACTGGGGATGGATATGATCAAGATACATTATATACATGTATGAAATTTCAAAGAAAAAATATAAGTACTCTCTAAAATTTACATTTGAGGTGAAAATAATTATGTCACTTTGACTTAAATCATTTTTGTCATGGAAAATATCTACCTGAAATATAAATAGATTTTTAATCTCTAAATGGAGCAAAGCTTTGTCAAACTTAATCTATGGCAATATACAATCACTTCAATTGTGTATTATGTTAGATTGGTCACATGTTATATCAGATTAATGACATTGACTATTAGATACTGTGTAAGTTTTAAAGGATAGTTACAAATATTTAAAGAATTAATTCCCTTTAAACCCCATTAGATTTTTACATACGCACGCACGCGCACACACACACACACACACACACTTTTCTGTGATGTTAATTCTTCAGTATTACACACAACCCACCAGTATAGAGTACCTGTTAGTTCATTGAAACATGTCATTGTATAAGAAAGATGTCATTTGCTGTGATGGTTTCTCTAATATATTTTCATAGTATAGTACGAATTTTATCTCTTAATAAAGAGGTAGAAATATACTTCTAGAACCCTGGCGTTTTCTCTCCAGGTTAGCGCAGGACTGCTGGCTCCCAAAATAACCACACAGAGACTTGTTATAAATCCTTAGCCACATCTTTAGCTTGTTACTAACTACCTCTTACAATTTAAATTAACCCTAATTTTTTTATCTGCTCTCTACCACATGGTGGTACCTTATTTTTTTTCAGCATGAAATGTTCATCTCCTGCTTCCTCCACATGTGCCTGAAAACTCTACCCTCCTTCCCAGTGTCTTCTTACTCCGACTCTCCCACCTAACCTCTTCCTGCCTAACTATTGGCCAGTTGACTCTTTATTAAACCAATGAGAGCAAAACATCTTCAAAGTGTACAAAAAGATTATTCCACAGTGATTTTAAATGCCATATTCAGCAGAGTTTGAGAACCATCTATCAATGGCTACTTAATAAAGTATACCTGATTTAGTTACTTGTTTTAGGCTTAATTTTGAAGCATATACAAGAGAGTAAATACAACATGACTAAAAGTGTAGCTCTGAACACATTGAAGAATTTGATCATTTATTATTATTATTTTTTTTTGAGGCAGTTTCTCTGTGTAGCCCTGGTTGTGTTGGAACTTGCTCCGTAGGCCAGGCTGACTTCAAATTCTCAGAGATCCGCCTGCCTCTTCCTCCCAAGTGGTGGGATTAATGGTGATCACCACCATACCTGGCTAACTTGCGTTTCTTAGTTATCCTTAACAGTTTACAATAGGTTAGTAGTTTTTATAAGTCTAGGACTTTACAGCATCAAAGGAAAAAAACCAAACAGAACAACAGCATTGGTTCAGGGCACTGAAGGTGGAGTCCAGAGGCCTCAGATAAATTGGGTTAGGCTATATTGTAACTAGGTCTCTCATGCTCCTGAAAACAAGAACTGCTTGAACCCAGAGAAACTAGCTATGATTTTCTTAAGTGACAGACACTTACATCTTTTCTAGAAGAGAGACCACCAGCAGCAGTTGTCTCTGTCATAAAGAATAGATTTTTTTTCATTTCTCTTTATTCTGAATATTGACCTGCCTGCCAGTCTCCAGCAAACATACAGTTTTTATTGAAGGTGGTTAGATTCTAACAAGCAAGGACGAGTAGCTTTCATCTATTGGGCCCAGGAAGAATGAGACCAGAAAGGTGATCAACCCAGTAAACTCATCTGAGGGGATCCTCTTTCCACACTACATGCCTCTGAAAAATAGAGCTTAGATTTATATCAAAAAGAAGTCAACAGTTTGGAAGAGGGTAAGAGAACAAACTGGAAAGACCCCCAATATCTGGGGCCCTATTCTTACTCCCACTTCTTCTCCAGATAGACTTAGCTCTTTAGGACAAGAATGAGGATGTCATGGAGTCTTGCCCCATGATTCCAGAGAGCTACAGAGGCCGGAAAATGTGTGGCAGTATCAGAGTCCATCCATGCCACCCCCTGAGAAGCCTCTGAAGGCAGCTGTAAAGGTGAAATCCGAGTAGCAGTGGAGACTGAAGGATCTTGGAGATGCCAGAACCACGGGACACATGCAGAGGACAGCTGAGTGCCAATAGGGAAGTTGGCCTGAGAGGCTATGTGTGGTACAGGCAGCAGAATATGAGCTCAGGTTGAGAATATGCAAGCTCTTTGAAGCCCAGATGATTCTATTACTAGATCAGCGGCCAGACATGGAGGTGCAAGCCTTGGTGTTTGCATGACTGGGTTTTGGTCTTACTTTGATCTCATCTTTTCTTGCTTTGCCCAGTTTTGCCCCTGTTGGAATGGGAATATTTACTCTGCCACAGTGTGCTGGACACACATGACTGGCTTTTTGATAGTATGAAGCTTCCAGTTAAGAGATGATCTGAGTCTTGGAAGAGATTCTGAACTTTAAGTTTGAAAAAGCATTGTTAAAGATTGTGGGAAATTTTGAAGTTGGGTTGGCTATATTTCACATCATGAGACAGCCTTGAGCCTATGGGAAGAAGGGTGAAAAGATATGACTTAAAAATGAAATGCTTGGGTGTTTAGTAGAGAAGGGACAGACTTGTGATTAATAGTGAGGTGGAGACCCACCCCAAGTGTGGGCAGCACCATCCCACAGGCTTTTCACACCGAGTAAAAAGGATAAAGCAAACTGTACACCAGCATTCATGGCTCTGTTTCCTGGCTTTGGATGCAATGACTGTTTCATATCTCATGTGCCATGCAATCCCTGCTATGATTTTAGAGTCAAAATAAACCTTTCCCTCCTGAAGTGGCATTCTGTTGTGCATTTCAATCAGAAAATGAGAAAAGTAACCAAGACAGAAGGGTAATCTTAAAATGCACATGGCAGTGTTATTTGGGAATAGGGACTTCATTCGGAAGGCAATTAGGATGGTATGAGGTCAAGACAACGTGTTTCCTACAGTGATGTTAGTTGATTGTCACTTGCTCTGTTTCACTGTGTGATGCCCCTGCCATGTCCCGAGGCAACCACAAAGCTCCCACTCAGTGCCAACACCGTGCTCTTTGACTCACTCATATAACTCTTAAAAAACCAAACAACAAACCACTTCCCTTCTTTATTAACTACCCACCTTGTGGCATTCTGTAATAACAACAGAAAGTACACTAATGGTTAATATTGTCACTTTGTCAGACTCTAGAATCACTTATGTTGGGTAGCAAGCCTCCAGGCACAGCTGTGTAGAACTGCCTAGATGAGGCTAACCTCTGGGCACAGCTGTGAGAAATGGCCTAGATTGGGTTAATTCACATAGGCAGAATTCCCACTGAACGCAGATGGAGAGGACAGTGGCAACATCTTCTAGTTTTAACCTAGAAGGTCCAAGGGAAGACCTTTTGCTTTCTGCTTGCCTGCCCCCTGTTAGTGAATGCTGCTGCTGCTGTCCTTAGCTGACATCAGACATCTTCCTCAGAAATCAGTGCCTCTCAGGGATCCTTCAGCTCCAGGCCGAAACTGCTGAGGCATCCAGCCTTGTGGACCAGAGAGCTACCCGGTTTCTCCAATGGGCAGACAGCCGTTGTCAGACTATCCAGCCCATGTCATGTATGTTGGGCTATAAATCCCTTTTAATGTATTTCCGTTCTGTTGGTCTGTTCCTATAGAGGACCTTGACTGAGACAGACTCATGCCACAGAGCCTTTAACTAGTCTCAATAGACATATGTATCGGTGGTGGAATGATTGCTCTTCTGAGGCGTTTGTGAGTGGTGATGTGGGGTGAAGCCAATGTGTGCAGGTGGATGGTTGATTCCATCGTCTCCTGAGTCCTAGATTCATTGACACAGACGAAAGGACATACACATATGAAATGGAGGTGATTCAGAAAAATCCCTGCAACCCTGAATATATACTAGAAAATACAATGTGAACATGTAAAGTGTGTCAACTCTAAAACCAATATAGTTTTCTAACTCTTCACTTAAGAGACATGGGAATAATGAACCTTGGGTAGAGAAGACTGCCTCTGTCATCTAGGCTGAGTTTTTATTTTTTGGAACAGGGTGTCATTACATGCCTTCCCTCAAATGTGCATCCTTCTGCCTCAGCCTCCTGAGTACTAGGATTGCAGCATTCGCCTCTATGCCCAGCTTTCACTAGGGACTTGAAATACTATTTCTTGAAAAAGAGTCAAGAAAATATTAAGGAAATGGCCAGGTGCAGGTCCAGGTCAGAAATATATAGTGAAAGCCTGCGACCCCACCATATAGACAGTAAGGAGGTAGCACAAGACCTGTCAAGTCCAAAAGTACTTAGAATCCCACTTGAAGAACTTCCCCTGTTTAGAGAAGAAAAGTTTGAACTTCAACAATAACAATTACTGCATCAAAGCTACACAGAGAAAGCCTGTCTCATAAAACTAAACCAAAACAATTGTTGAAATAGAGTGAAACCCACCAGATATGCTTAAATATGTGAGTTTATGGTATTTTCAAAGTAGGTGTTTATCATGTAAGCTTCAGAACTGGTCCAATATCAAGAATGGTGGCAAATAAATGCAAGACAGTGGCATTTACCTTTGTCTACTGAGTGACCAAATTATAAGTGAATAAAGGCATCTTCCATGATAGCACTTCAACTGTTACATAAGTTAATAAAACAAGCAATAGAAATTACAGAATTAAACCGTAACCATTTTTGTAGAATCGAATTATTGAATTAAAGGGCTCATCACATCAATAGTGGTCAACGACACAAGAGGGGAAGAAGGAGGAGAGAGACGTGGGAAGTGTCAGGGAAGTGGGAAGGAAAGGAAGCAGCAGAGAGGAAAGAGGGAGACAGAAGAGGAGGAGGAAGAGGGAAGGAAGGGAAAAGCAGACAGTATGTGCCTCCCAGGGAAAGAACATACCATTCCCTATCGTTTCGCCAAGGGGACTGGACATGAGAGCCATGAAATTCCTAGACTCCAGCTGACAAAATTCAGGTTGCACAACACTCAGCACATGCTGAACTACATGCACAATGAGTACACACTCAGTCAAACACAGACCAGAAAACCACATGTGCTCTGTCCTGCTATGCCAGAGAGGGGTCCAGGGATGGGGGCATCTCCAAATCCAATGAGACACAAAAGGAACTGTAAATGTTTGTAAGTGATAAGATTAACCTGTCGACGAGGAAAGCACGGTTAGATGACAGAACCATGTAAAAGCACGAGAAACTAACAGCTGTGAAAGTTACGAGAGCATTTGCTTGTTCCTGCCCTCATTCAAACACGTAACGCACTGCCATATGCCTGGATGAAACTCAGGGAGCTCAATTTTGAGTGAAAGAGATGTGGTCACTGTCTTTACAGCACTTACTGTATAATGGGGAAACCAACATGAGCTGTAAACACATAGCTAATGTACAATCACGGCCATGGTGAACTCTAAGAGAAGCTCAGAGGCTGCTCAGGCTGAGTAAGTGTCTTAGTTAGCATTTCTTTTTTTCTTTTTTTTTTTTTACTTTAAATGAATTTTATGATGTATATCTTAAAAATCCATTCGTCAATCAGAAAACACATTTTTTTTTTATGATTAGTTTAGCCTAATTAGTTTAGCATTTCTATTGCTATGAAGAGACACCATGACCATGGCAACTCTCATAAGGAAACATTTAATTGGGGCTGACTTACAATGAAGAGGTTTAGTCCATTACTATTACAGTCATGATGGGAAACAGGGAAGCACACAAGCAGACATGATGCAGAAGAGGTAACTGAGAGTTCTATATCCATGCCAGCAGGCAGCAGGAAGACCATGAGACACTGGGCCTGACTTGAGCATCTGAGACCTCAAAGCCCACCCTAAGTGGCATACGTCCTCCAAAAAAGCCACACCTACTCCGAAAAGACCACATCTCCTTATAGTACTACTCCCTCTGGGCCTATGGGAGCCATTTTCACCCAAACCACCACAGTAGGCAACTTCATATGAGGTGGAATCTGAGCTGAGCTGTGAGGGAAGGGGAGAGAGAGAGAGAGAGAGAGAGAGAGAGAGAGAGAGAGAGAGAGAGAGAGAGAGAGAGAGAGAGACCTTCAAAGCAGAGAGCAAAACTCTGGGGCCACAGGGAAATTAACTGAGAAATTCTGAGATGTCCAGGATGGTGTTAAGGGTCAAGACTGAAAGAATATGGTTTTGACATTCCTTGTGCCTTCCTAAAAGCAGCCACCATGCCTTCTCTGTGTCTGTGAGAGTTACCAAAGCCAGCTGTGGGCCTGATTCATCTTGGTAACTTGAACATAATTTCCTCCCCTGTCCAGCACTGTGACTATGTAGCGTGGGTGAACAAACATAGCTGGGCCTTGCAGCTCCCAGACATGGGTACCTGGGGCTAGAAGCAGCTGAAGTGAAGTGGGAGGTAGATAGCCTTGAATTTATTCTCAGCTCCTCAGTGTGCTCATCTGTCAAGCACAGGCGGGAAATTCTGCCGTGTGGAGCTGGAGCAGGGTTGTACAAGGTAATATTTGCTGAGACCCAATTCTGGGTTTGGTACCTTGGTCCACGCCCTATGACTATAATTAAGTTCGGGCATCTATAAGAAGGCTATTTTTAGAAGAAAAAACTCTTTTTATTACTCTGAAAAATATCTGGTGGTTTGAGGGATACCCTTTATTGCATCCCAAACCCAGAATATTCCTAATCCCCTTCTAGCCCTCACTGAGAATAGGAAACGTAATGTCAAGGCTGTTTGAGATCTCTACCCAACCACCCCACCCCTAGCAATGATCTATTCCAAGATGCCCATATGCATGAATAATCTTTCCCCTAAAAATAGACAGTGGGCGCGGTTCCATCTAGATTGGATTTCACCTCTTGTTTGCAAGGCTGTCAGTCTGGCAGCCGGCACTAGGCTATAAATTATCTTCTTGAAAATCTTCAGTGATGAGAGGAAGGGCTCTGGGGTACGGATTCTTGGCAGTGGAACAGTTATGTGGCAAAATCTCCAGATCTGAAAATCTGAGCAACAGGCTTATTTACGCCACTGCTATTTATTTTTGCAAAATTAGCATAGACTCTTGAGTTTTTGCCGCCAGGAGGGAACTGCAAGAGCACATTCAGTAGATGGATTGAGAGGAGGATGGAGGGCTGGAGTTAGTGCCTGCTTGTTGCCCAAGTTGTCTTTAGGGCTGGTGTCTAGTGCCTTCACTCAATTCTTTGTTTTTGTGGAGGTTTTGCTGTTGTTTTTGGTTTTTGAAACAGTCTTACAATAGCCTCATCTCTCCTATAACTCTCTCTCCATTCTTCTGCCCCAGCCTTCCAAGCGCCGGGATTACAGGTGCGTGTCTCATGCCTTAGTTCATCTTAAAGGTGCTTTAGCAGAGAGAAGGGTAATACCTGGGGGTGGATCTGCCAACAGCCCTCTCCCTGTCTGCTCTGAGCATATCTGCCTCTCTGACCTTATATGCTAATGTTTCAGGCTTTTCTGGGCCAGGCCCGCTCCTCCAGGTCAGTTTTTCCTCAAACTATAGGCCCAGGACCCTTCCTTTATTTATTTAAACAGGACTAGCCCAAGATAGTTGGGTGCCGTCATACTACTAGAGCTTTGAAGTGTCTTAAGAAGAGAGAAAAGCAGAGCAGTAAAATGGAAAAACTTCACTGTCAGAACCCTAGAGACCACGTGATCAGCCCCAAAGGTCCCATGCCAACAGTCTCACTTCTTGGCTCTGCTGAGCTGCCAAGTTGCCCCGGCCCTTCCTTGTCCTGAACTGGAAGCACTTTCTACAGGCCCTTTTTAACCCAGATCTGAACTCTCCCACCCACTCCAGCTCCAGCATCCACATCACAGTCACCTTTGAGAACTCTTCCCTGTACCTGGATACAGAGTCTTTTATATTCCAACTAATATGCAGGGGATTGGAGGCAAAAAGCCAACAATACCCAGGCCTGTCAATGAATGCTCACATTCTTTATGTAAGAGTATAGTATTCTCCTATAACCTATGTATATCTTTGTATGTATCTTGAATCATCTCTAGAGTACATTTAATACCAAATACAATGATAAACCCTATATAAATACTCATTCAAAATGGTTAAGAGAATAATAACATAAAGCAAAGTCTGTTTATGTTCAGTGCAGGTGCAATTTTTCTGCATATCTCTGTTAAATCCACTGATGGACTCAAAGACACCAACTGTCCTTCCTGTCTCAGGCTGGAGTACCTACATGGTGTTTGCTTTCTGTGTTCAGGATCCCTCAATAGCAGGAGACAGACAGGATCTTGCTTCTATCTTAGGAGCATGAGCTCTCCCCAGACAATGCTAGTGTTTTCTAGGTCCAGCTTCAGGAAGACGGTATTGGCATTTAAACAATAGCAGCTTGCCTGCTGGTGTCTTATGCCTGCCATCTTGCTTCTCTTCCTGCCCTGTGGAACTCTTCCAGAGATTTCTACTATGTCTGGAGCTACAGGCTCACTATAGTCATGTCTTGAAGATAGTGGCTCCTGCCTCCTGCCCTAGAACCTCTGCCTCTACCCCAGGCTCTAGGGCTCAGGCATTGGCACGTGCCTTCATAATTCCACTGGAAACTCAACAGGAAGGTGTGCTGCACAGAGGCGCTCCTCCTAGGGACCAAGTCCTGGGGAATAATCAAAGATGGAGTGAGATGATGTGCACGGGCACCTGTGTTCAGGCATCGTTACTTATGTGGACTGTGGAGCCTCAGTCATGCTGTAAAGTCCACATAGGGATTTTGGCATGAGACACAAGAAAAGGAAATAGTCAAGAAAAAAAATCTCATAGATACTTATATTGACAAATATTACCTCAAAACGCAAATATATGTAAGTAAAAGTCAAATCGCAGCAAAGGGGAAATGTCTGAGTACTGTCTCAGTGCTACAGCAATAACTTTGGAGGTTTTGTTTTACCATCCCAATATTTGAAAAATCATGTTATTTCTGAGAAATATCTTCTAGATTCTGAAAATATGTGTGACTCTGACTCCCTCCACTAAACTTGTTCTCATCTTTCTAACCTTTACTGTGTGTAGAAAGGAGCTGCGGGCTGTGTTCCTGCCACCCAGCTCCTGGCCGCCTGGCTAGCTTATGCCCCAAAATAACAACACACAAACTGTATTCATATAAACACTGCTTGGCCCATTTCTATTAATGTGTGTAACACCATGAGGTGATGACTTACCAGGGAGATTCTAGCCTACATCCATCTTTGGTCTGAGCTTCATCACATCTGCCCAAGGGGGGGGGGGGAGAGGAGCGGCATGGTGTCTGAGCTCACTTCCTCTTCCTCCCAGAATTCTGTTCTGTTTACTCCACACACCTATGTTCCAACCTATCAGGCCAAGCAGTTTCTTTATTAATTAACCAATGACCTTCCTCCATCAGCTGTGTATCTTCATCCTCAGCCAATCGTCTCTCCTGGCTGTTAATTCTAGCAGACAACTCCTCATCTGTCCACCAAGCACCATGCTCCCCAGCCCCACACCGACACCCTACACTTAGTCTCTCCTCCTCCCGTGTTTCTCTGGAATCCCCATTGGCTTGCAGAGTGGCTCCTTGTTCTTCCAGCAGAGGCAAGGGTACTGACAACGTGAGAGTGTGATAATAATATGACAGAAGATCTCAACGAAAGGACTTGGGCACGGTTTTCAGAAGCTTGTAGAAAGAATTCCTGTTGTGCAACATGTAACTTTTATACAGATCAACAAATCTTTAGTCTTATGAAACAGTCATACTTTATTAATTTGTTCTCTGAATAGTGGGGGACTATTAGCTAACTTAATTATACAACAAGCTATTTATGTTTCAAAATTCCTTGGACTTTTGGAGCATTTATTGGTCCTGAAGGACACTCTATGTGCCAAACATTGGCTGGATATTTTTCACATACTGTATTTTGGAACAGAAAAAAAAAATAAATGTAATAAAATTGAGTGTATGGAGTGTAAGGGCACAAGTCCCTTCAAAGAACTGTGGCAAGATATTGAGCTGTTTCTTCCACTCATGAAGAAGTTAAATTGAGTTAGCCCAAGGGGGTAATAGATGTTATTTTCTGTTTCAAGCTGAAAATTTAATATAATCATCAGCATTCAAAATTGATATAGGAACACAACTTTCCAAAGCCAAACCCAATAAAGTAGCCAAAGTGGACTCCATATTTGCTCTTGATGTCCTGAGTAACTGGGGCTAACTGTGATTACATGAAAATGAAAAATGGGATAAACCATGAGTTGGTGTTTGGGAAGGGCACCGTCAATGAAAACTTAATGGGGTCTTTTATTCTGAAGAAACTTGGCGTGTGTGCCTCTCTAAATTAAACAGTCCAGCCCCGATCAAAACCAAAACAGTGTATTCTGTATGACTCTGGGTGAACTGGAAACTGACTTTAAAGTGACTTCAAGAGGGAGCTCAGAGTCAGAGCAGTTGGGCCTTTGGATGCCAAGGCTCACGTGGATGATAACATTATAGTCACCATGGCAAAACCTTTCTCAGTGTTCCTAGTGTTCCCTCACAGCTTAGACTCTCAAGCCTTTCCTGGGCACTTGGTTAATACACAGTCTGGCCTGGACCCCACTGACTCTGTGTGGTGGGAGTCTAGAAGGAGCTCTTTCTTATTGTTTTTATTGAGCTATGTATTTTTCTGTTTCCATTCCTTCCTCCCCTCATCTTCTACCCTCTCCCATGATCCCCAGGCTTCTCAGCTTCATATGAAAAAGCAAAAAGCCCAGGATAGCCCAAACAATCTTTATAATAAAGGAGACATCTCAATCCCTGATTTCAAACTCTACTACAGATCTACAGTACTGAAAACAGCCTGGTATTGGCATAAAAACAGACAGGACCAATTGAACCGAATATTAACCCACAAACCTACAAATACCTGATTTTTGGCAAAGAAGCAAAAACTATGAGATGTAAAAAAGTAAACATATTTAACAAATGGTGCTGGCATAACTGGATATCAACATGTAGAAGAATGAAAATAAATCCTTATCTATTGTCATGCACAAAACTCAAGTCCAAATGGATCAAAGACCTCAACAAAAAAACAACCACACTGAACCTCATAGAAGAGAAAGTGGGAAGTATACTTGAATGCATGGGCACAGAAGGCCACTTCCTAAATATAACCCCAGTAGCACAGACACTGAGAGAAACAATTAATAAATGGGACCTCCTGAAACTGAGAAGCTTCTGTAAAGCAAAGTACACAGTCAATAAGACAAAATGACAGCCTACAGAATGGGAAAAGATCTTCACCAACCCCACATTGGACAGAGGACTGATCTCCAAAATATACAAAGAACTTAAGAAACTGGTCATCAAAAGAACAAATAATCCAATAAAAAATGGTGTACAGACTTAAACAGAGAACTCTCAACAGAGGAATCTAAAATGGCTGAATGACACTTAAGGAAATGTTCAACATCCTTATTCATCAGAGAAATGCAAATCAAAACAACTCTGAGATTCCATCTTACACCTGTAAGAATGACCAAGATCAAAAACGCTGATGACACCTTATGCTGGAGAGGTTGTGGGGTAAAGGGAACATTCCTGCATTGCTGGTGGGAGTGTAAACCGGTACAGCCACTTTGGACATCAGTATGGTGATTTCTCAGAAAATTAGGAAGCAACCTTCCTCAAGACCCAGCAATACCACTGTTGGGTATAAACCCAAAGGATGCTCAATCATAGAAGGAGCTCTTTTTAGTGATATCTAAATATCAATCATTTCACTGAATACTTCTTTCCATCTTCCGCCTCCCCTAATCCCTGCAGAGTGGTTCTGCTCCCTCTGTAGAGAGTTTCGCCCCATCTGTCCTCCAGCCAGCTAGCAGAGCCAACCTTTCTCCATGTGCCCCTTTCTCCGTCACCCCCTCGCAGCTGCTGCTCCACTGGCTGAAAAATGCTTTTCTCCAGCAGTGATCCCCTCTTCCTCATGTGGGTTAGCCTCACCTGTATTGCGAGGTCCTCCTGTAACTGACCTTCCTGCCCCTCCCCTCTGTCTGCACTGACTGGTATTTCTCCACACAGGTTCTCTCTGAGCAGCCTGCTCTTCTTACAGTCTGGGTGGCGCTAAACTCACCCTAGCTTCTCACTTCTTCCCTGTTTCCTAGCACCAACTCCCCTGCCATCTCCTGAGGCCTGTCGAGTCCTGCTTCTCCTCACCTCAATCGACAACTTCATCTTCTGTCTCACAAAAGAGAAGGAAGTCATCAACCAGGGCCTTCATTTTGCTGTCTTCAAGACAATCCCATCTTCCTACATCCAAATCCACACTTCCTCCCGGCTTCCTCTTGCTGTCTGTGTTCTCTGTGCATTCTGTAGCCTGTAGCCTCTCACTTTCTCAAGACTTTCCTTCGCATGCATCCCTTCCCATGGGGCTATTAGTAAGCACATGAGGTGAACTAGTGTTTCCGGTGCTCAGGCAAGCTTCCTGACTCTTGAGTCTCCATCTAACTACACCCCAAGTGTTTGGCACCTGTTCATAACACTACTTCTTGAAAGAATCATTTGTAGCCTATCTCCTCTTCCTCTTGTTCACCTTTTCCCTGATTCACTCCCATGAGGTAGAAGTAAATGAAAGAAGAACTGGTGTTCTAGTTAATAAAGAACGAGGAAAGCGTAAATCTCTATGATGCAAACACCATAGTAACAGTAAACATGGGAACATCCACTTTTGAACCCCAAACCAGTAAGTTAGTAGTTGCAGTGGCCTTGCAGTTTACTCACTGCACCAAGACTGTCAGTTATAATGGGGAAAATACCAAGTTTAAAATGGAGAAGCTCAACTGACCCCACAAAGCCAAGATAAAGTGGTAGCATATAGCCATGATTTGCTGCCCCGGAGGAATGTTTTAGACACAAACAAGTAGCCATCTAAGCAATAGAAGACTTCAGTCAGACTTCAATGAAGAGACATTCTGTAGACTAATTTAGCAATGCTTTTTATAAGCATCAAGACCTGCAAGATAAAGATTAAGGACAGCTATACCTGAGAACACTCCACAATCAAATGCAATTAAGGCATTTTAAACGAACAAGATGACTGGGAGGAAAACAGTCAAGATTAAGAGACATTTTGTTTCATGTTAATTTGCTGGTTTTTTAACTGTATAGTGGTGTTGTCCGAGTGGCTACCATTGGGAAGCTGGGTGGAAAGTGTATTAAGCTCTCCCCGCAATTTCTGCTGCATCCCTACAGATATGCAATTAATTCCAGATAAAGCGTTAAGAATCTGGGAAATAGGCCAGGCGATGGTGGCACACGCCTTTAATCCCAGCACTCGGGAGGCAGAGGCAGGCAGATCTCTGTGAGTTCGAGGTCAGCCTAGTCTACAAGAGCTAGTTCCAGGACAGGAACCAAAGGGAACCAAAAGCTATGGAGAAACCCTGTCTCGAAAATAAAAAGAAGAAGAAGAAGAAGAAGAAGAAGAAGAAGAAGAAGAAGAAGAAGAAGAAGAAGAAGAAGAAGAAGAAGAAGAAGAAGCAGCAGCAGCAGCAGCAGCTGGGAAATAGCTCAGTCTCCAAGTGACACCTCCATCACTTAAACAAAAGAGCTTTGAAAGTTTGACTTTCTGAGGGAGCAAAGAATTGAGAGGTGGACAGTTTAGCTCTGTAGAATCCTTCATACTCTGTCCACCTCAGAGACATTGTGCTTCCACGCAGATCTTGACTTCTCACTCATTTTGTCATGTCTCTGATGAGGCCATGAAGATGATCAATACCAAGAAACACCCACCACATCTGTATCAGGGTATCATTTGTCCATGGTCATTTTGAAGATACCCATCTCTTGGTCCCTCATCTCCAGCTACATCAGGCAATCCCCTTGGATATTTTTCTCCTCCTTAAAATAAAAAATAATTGCCAAAATATAAACAGTTCACAAATCTTCCCTTCAAAACCTGTAGCCTAGGCTGGCCATTGCCATGAACATTTGAGTTTGATCTTCAGATGGAGCCATATAGAGAAGGAAATAAATTACTGATTACATAGAGCATAGAGTTGTCCTCTGACTTCCACATTCATGCACACCCTGACACACACTGATAGTAAATTTTTAACAGAACATGTGAACTTCAGCAACATACAAACTGCTTGCTTAGTGGGGTATAAACTGATATTTCAAGAGTAACATGGCTTCTTATAGACAGAGATATGTTATTAAATGTTCAATTATAACCTAACAAAAATAAAACATCAAAAAGGCCCCAACTATAGTCCTTGACAATTGCCACAGATCATTCCCACCATAGCAGCTTTGACTTTGTCAACACAACTCCAGTGAAGGTAGATTTGACCAGTGAAGCCAACACCAGCACCACATAGCTCTCATCTACAGAGTTCCTCCCTGTCCAGTGTAGAAGGTTTATTTGGCTTACACATTGATGTCACAGCTCCCTATTGAGGGAAGCCAGAGCAGGAGCCAGGAGGCGGAAACTGAAGAACCTCAGAGGAGTGCTACTTACTGGCATGGTCCTCGGGCTCACATTCAGCTACTTTCTTCTAACAACCTGGACTACCTGCCCAAGAGAGGCGCCACTCACAGGACTGAGTTTCCTCTGCCAGCCATAAAGGCCAAAAATGAAGTGCCCCATAGACTTGCCCCGCTCAATCTGATGGAGACAGACTTTCAGCTAAGGTGCCCTCTCCCCAAATGACTCTAGCTTGTGTCTGGTTGACAATGAAACTAACCAGTCCACCTAGTAAGTAAATTATTCCCTCGATACAAAAATAATTACTAAGAAAATGCCCTACAGGCTTGCCTGCAGCCGTATCTTATGGAGGCGTCTTCTCCACTAAGGCTCCCTTCTCTCTGATGACTCTAACTAATGTCAAGTTGACATAAAACTGATCAGTACAGTTATCCAATCTCAAATGGTCATACCTAAACAAATATACATGAGATCAATGCTAAATAGACTCAGCAGGGCAGATAGACAGACAGACTGACAGACAGACAGATCGATTGTAACTAAATAACAATTAAAAAAGAAATGCTCAAAAAATTTAAAAAGGAGTTGGGGGGGACATGGACATTGGAAGAGTTTGGGGAAAGGAGGTGGAGGGCATATCAATACAGCACTCATGTATGAAATTTTCAAAAATACTAATAACAAAATACAAAGCCCTGAAATTGTTCATCCTTTTAAATTGTTTCAGAGCATTCGCCTCCAATAATCCTGACCCTTCTCTCTCTTCCTGGACCACAAGTACGGCATGTAAATTGATAGATAGCAAGGAAGCCACTCTAGGAGGCCCGCCTGTTATTTGCAAGAAGTATTTATGCCTCATCAGGAAAGGTAGTGCCCAGCATTTTTCTGAAGCACAGGCTCAAAAGACAAAGCAGCTGTGTCCCTCAGTGACAGGGCCTGAGACTTCCAAACACCACCCTCATTCCTTCAGAACCATTTGCAGTCTCTGTGTGATCAGAGGCACAGAAATGGTTGCTGTAGGTACAGATTTGCCTTAGGCCTTGGGCACATGCTGAATTCAAACTAGATCTCCCTCAGGTCGTTCCTAACCCCCACCTGAGGGTGGTAACACACACACACACACACACACACACACACACACACACACACACACGGGGGCTCAAATCCCAGCCTCATGCTTACTGGCTGTGTGGCTTTGGGCAAGACACCTAAATCTTAGTGAACTTCATACCTTCAGGTTTTCAGATTATCTCTCCTCCCGCTCTCTGCCGCTCCACATTAGAACTAGGGGACTCTTCCTGCTGACCATGGATGCCTCCAACTTCTGATGGCTGCACTGAATACTTTCTCCACTTGGTAGTAGTGTCGAAACAAGGAGCAGCTGGACACTGTGCTTCTGGTGTGTGTGTGCGTGTACATGCACATGAGAGAAAGAGGGAGAGAGAGAGAGAGAGAGAGAGAGAGAGAGAGAGAGAGAGAGAGAGAGAGAGAGTTTAGTCCTTGTGGGTGTGCATAGGGCCAGAAGTTAACACAAAGATGTCTTCCTCAATGACTTCTCCACTTTATTTTTTGAGACAGGGTCTCTCACTGAAGCTGGAGCTCTTTGATTGGGTTAAACTGGCTAGGATCTGCTAGGATCTGCTCCTCTCTGTCCTTCCCTCTCCCACTGCCTTGCCCATCGTTTCAGACACACACGACCATGCCCCATTTTTATATGTGTGCCAGGGAGCCCAATTCAGTGTCTCTTGCTCACACAGCAAGTACTTTACCCACTGAGCCATCTCCCCAGCCTGAACTTCAGGTTTTGAATTTTCATTTTTCCCCAGTTAGCAATCTCTAGTTATATACTCTCGGTGCTGTGCTGAGAGGCAGCTCCCAGCTTGTCATCTGGTGACCCCATCATGAGTCCAGAGGAATCTGTATTTTGATGTAAATCATCTTGGATTTCTACATGCCTCTTGGACCTTCTATCTTTGTCAAGTTTGTCTGAAGCCCAGGAGACAAGGACTGTCATACAGAAATGGAAACAAGAGAAGGAATGAGAGTACAGTAGGAACAAGCCCTGGCTGCTTCAGCAGGACCTGTCTCCCACCAGCTTTTCCTCTGACTGAGTCTGGGCAGCTTTCAGTAGCAAAGACAGTCGTTCCAGAAGCTCAGACTGGTCCACTGTGGGAATAGGTGGCATTGGTAATCCCAGCACCACTGCCCTGACCCTTCATTCTTAAAGCTGGCTGCCAAATCCAATTCCATCCCTAAATATGGTGCAATCCACTCACAAACCTGGGAGGGTGAGGGCAGCCAGACTCAGCTCTTAAGCCACTGGTTTTCAGCATAAAGGAAATTGCTCGTTGGCACAAATTGTTGAGGAACTGATAACAATCTGTTGCTGAGGTAACTATTCTTCCAAGAAGACCAAGCAGAGAAATTACTCAGATGGACAATAATGATGTAATTTCGGACCTCTTGGCTACCTGGCTACAAGTCAAGAAGCGTAGCCAAAAGCCCGTGCACATTATTGTCTTTGCTTGCCATTCTTTTCAGAGTTCAGGCATGGGAATCTCGCCCCCTCCCCTTGGCCCTTACAGCCAGAGGGAGCAGCAGCATTTGTCACCATGCCTGAGAAAGAAAAGAGGCCCTTTGTGCAGCAACTCGAGAAGGTTTCAAGCCAAGGTCTCCCTCTCCCAGCTCTTGTCAAGGCTCCTGCCAAGGGGAGCCCAGGGAACAGCCTGTCAGCTCTTTTCAGGGCTAAGAAAGTCAGGCTTTTTGTCACCGTGGCTGGGCTAAGGAACTTGGATCACTGGTCACCAGTCCAGGATTAACACAGAGAAGGAAGGAAGGGGATGGGAAATGCCAGCCCTTTCGCTGTTTGAGAATAAGGGACTTTCAGATGTGGAGGAGTCCTCGGTGGAACCACTCTGCTCTTTGGCTGATGAGAGATGGAGCCACACTGTAGTCACACAGCTCAGGACTAGGGCTCTTATTTGTCTAGAAGCAGAATCAATTGATAAATAAAGCCTCTAGATTGATATCTCCACGGTGAGATGATCGCTACAGCTGCCCCACCTCGGCAGCTCAGTTCCTTCAAGCTCTTCATCCACTGCCACGCAGCAGCTATCCTCATCCACCTCCATCCTCATCCTCCTTCATCCATCATCCATCCTCCTCCTCCGCCCAGCAGCCATCCTCATCCACCTCCATCCTCATCCACCTCCATCCTCATCCTCCTCCACCCAGCATCCATCTTCATCCACCTCCACCCAGCAGCCATCCTCATCCTCCTCCACCCAGCATCCATCTTCATCCACCTCTACCCAGTATCCATCCTCATCTACCTCCACCCAGCATCCATCCTCATACACCTCCATCCTCATCCACCTCCATCCAGCATCCATCCTCATCCTCCTCCACCCAGCATCCATCCTCATCCACCTCCATCCTCATCCACCTCCATCCTCATCCTCCTCCATCCATCATCCATTCTTACCCACCTCCACCCAGCAGCCATCCTCATCCTCCTCCACCCAGCATCCATCCTCATCCACCTCCATCCTCATCCTCCTCCACCCAGCTGCTAAGATCACTGCTAGTCCAGTACTTTATATCTGGTTCCAGAGGGATAGTCTTTAAAGCCAGTTGATGTTGAAAAGAGAAGTCTTTAGAATTGCTAAGAGAGGGGATCAAAATTTGGCTCTTTTCTTTTACTTTATACTGATTACATAACTGAAGTTTTCTGATCTTAAATGACATCTTCACACTAAAATGAAACTAACAATTCATCCAAGGAAAGTTTTAAGAATCCAAGAAGAGCCTGTAGGGTGTATGATATTGGCACAGAGAGGCATCTGGTAACTATCATCTGATTCCCTCTGAGGCCTTCTAACTGCCCCTTGCTGTTTGGTGGCTCCCAGAAAAGCCATTTGGCCACTGGCTGTCTGCTTCATTTGGTGATTCTGGATAAAACCGTTACTTCTTTCAAGCAAATTTAGTTTCTGAAATGTTTTGTCTGCATGTAGAGCCCATCCTGAGATCCAGGAATTGCAGAACCTACCACTTGGGAACCTAGGGCAGGCTGTAGGTAAGGTAAAAACACCAGCCTAGGAGGTCAGGTGAAGGCTATAGTACTACATAAATGAACTGTTTCCGCAAGAATTTCAGTCCCATTCCCATACCAGGGATCTAGAGGCCAGGCAGGGAGCCCACAGTGGGATAGTGCTGAAGAGGACACCTGAATCAAGAGCTCATCATACTATTAGTATGTTACAAGTCCCAAGAGGCTCTAGGAAGCCTTGGGCAGGGATTTGGTGCATGTGATTTATTGCAGGGGGTTAGGGGGGCAATCTCAAGATTGTGGGAGGAAGGGAAGTCAAGGCCAGCTGTGCAGTCTCAGCAAGAGCCTATCTATGGTCTTCACACAGGCACTCTGAAACAACAGGACCGAGTTGACTCTACGAAAGAAGAGCCCTACTTCTGAGCCACCTGCCAGAACCTCTGGGTTCCAGAGGATGTGGGTCACCTAGGCCTGGACAACTGTGGAAAACGGGAGATCTGAGCCCTGAACAGTCCTTTCTACCAACAATCCTGAAAGGCCAGTGGCCTGTCACCATAATATTGTCCATTCAGAAGTTCTAGCCCAAGGAATCTACACAAAAACACACCCATGGGTACAGCTACCAGTGTTGACAGAAGTTTCTGTCCACCTGGTCCCACAGTGATTCAGCCCCAAAGTAACACACAGAGGCTTATAATAATTATAAACAGTTTAGCCTATTAGCTCAGGCTTATTATTAACTGGCACTTACAACTTAAATTAACCCATAATTCTTGTCTATGTTTAGCCACATGGCTTGGTACCTTTTATCTGTGCAGCATTCTCATCTTGCTTCCTCTGCATCTTGCTGGCGATTGACTCTCTGCCTTCCTTCTTTCCAGAATTCTAGTCTGGTCACCTCACCTAAACTTCCTGTCTGGCTACTGGTCAATCAGTGGTTTATTAAACTAATACAAGTAACAAACCTTTACAGTGTACAAGAGCACTATCCACAGCACACAGGACACCTGGAAACCAGTGTGTTAGAACCAATCATGCCTTCATCTTGGACTGTCTAGCTTCCAGAATGTGACAAGCAAAATGTTGCTACAGTTGCTAAATTCATAGTACCATGACAGCAACCAACGAGGCTCAGTGTTGAGAGAAATAATACCATGCCCTCACTCTCTACACATATCTCCACACTTCAGTTTCTCTTTACCCTGGCTATTCCTCAAGGTAGTTGTAGCAAACAGATGCTGCTCTAAGACAAAGGACGCAACCTGCCTCCCGGCCTCCTGTTCCTTTCCCAGGGTAACCCACTGTATGGAGGAGGGCTCTTGTTATGATCCACCTGTGAGGTCAGGGTGAGCAAGCTGACACTGCTACTGTCATGAGTTGGAAACCCTTCGATCCCTGACATGGCCTCCCAAGTTCTAGGTGTATAAATGCAAAATCATGCATTCTGTCTTCTGCAAGCACACATTTCACTATAGAAGGCCAGCTTTTTAGATTGCAAGGAAAACCTCAGCCCTTCCATAGCCTTGACATGTGGCCTTGGTCACTACTACTTCCAGTAACAACCTGTTTATTACTGTGCCCACAAAAGTGAAAAGTCCCTGTCTTGGGCTCTTGCCAACTCTCAGAATACCCACAGATCTCTTGATGTGTCTTGTGGCTTTCCTACTGTTAAACCAAGTAGTACCTCGTGCTTTCGCTCCCACTAGGTATCCTAATGGAATATCTTGCCTCTAGCTTGTGAACAGTAGATACTCCCCACCCAGCAAAGTCTCTGGCACCCTGGGATGTCCTCTACCCACCCTCGTGTCTCCAAGTCTGAATTCTTCTTCACTGGAAATATGCCTAACAAATGAACTTTTAATTTCCTGAAGTGTGTGCCCTGCTGTGTCATTCCTCGCGCTTGTAACTGGCTTTCATTGTCTTGGTCCACTTCATTCTCCAAGATGTCTTTTCAGAGCCTCTGTTGGAGGAGACTCCCCTGGGTCTATCTGACTCAGTTGTGCTCCCTGAACTTGCCATTGCTCACTGCACCTTATATGTTACAGTATCAACCAGTACCATAGTGCTCTCACCAATGATGAGATCCCTGGAGAAAAGACCAATGTCCTGTGCATACAAGTATATATACTATGCTTAGCTGGGGAACTTCTCAGAAAATAGATAGATAGATAGATAGATAGATAGATAGATAGATAGATAGATAGATATAGATAGATATGAATGTATAGATATAGATGATATAGATATCATAGGCTGATCTCAAACTTGCTATGCTGCAGAGGATGGACTTTAATTTATTGATCTTCCTACATCTATCTCCACAATGTTAAGGTTACAGGCTTGCCCACCATAGCCAGCTTCATGTGGTGCTGGTGTTGAGTCCCAGGGCAAGCACTTCTACCCACTAAGCTGCCTCCCCAGCCTCACCCAGAAATATTTCTTTAACAAAATGAATGAATGAATCAAATAAAGTTTTTTCTCTCTGATTTTCCATGTGACTTTCTCTGACTTTCATAAACCATTTTCAGTTCCCATATCCAACCTTGCTCTCTGAGCTCGTGTGCATACATGTGCACACACGCACATGGAGCCAGAGTTCAATGTCGGCTTTGTCTCACTGTTATTTCCCATCTCATTAATGAGGTTGGGTCTCCTACTGAATCTGGAGCTCACCTATTTGGCAAGGTGAGCTCACCAGAGCACTCAGGAACACCTCTGTCTCCATCCCCCCAGCACTGGGCTGGCAGGAACAAGCCACCATGCCTGTTTCAGGTGGATGCCAAGGATTTGAACTCACAGCCCCATGTTTTGTGCAGCAGGCGCTTTGCCCTCTGAGCTGTCTCCCCAAGATCCACTCAATGATCTTCAGATACACTCGTCAAGGATAAATGTGTCTTCTGCCTGTCACTTAGGAGGTCTAACTTATAATTTGATAAATTATTTTTACATCTCTAAATATCTAGCACAAGGACAGCAATAAGAGTTATGCAACTTGTTAAATTTTATTTAGGTTAATGGATGGCTTTTTCATTCAGTTCTGAGCTCATGCTGATTGGTATGTCTATGTCTATAACATAAGCAATTCAAATTCCTGAGAAAGCTTTTCTTTTTTTTTCATTTCCCTCTGTTAATTCACCATCTCTGAGTAGGTTGCAGGGAAATGAATTTATTCAAGACTCAGCAAATATTTAAGGAGTATCTAATAGCATTTCCACCCTGGTACCTGGATGATGGCCCAGTCAATGCATCAGCAGGGAATGGAGCTTTGACTTTATTTATAGGCCGGGAGGCTAAACAAAGCCTCTATTCCAACCCTGAAGTACAAGCTGCCAAGTGACTGATGTGAAAATCTGAGAATCCAAAGACTTCATAAGTAAATATATGGATGAAGAACAGCTTTTTGACAGTCTGACTTAGCACGCGGGTTGCTCTATCCCTCTTTCTCCACTCACCCCACCCCACTTATTCTTCCAGAATGTTCCACAGCTCAACTCAGGAAAGGGCTCTCTACAGACAGCAGGAGGGGCAGCAGGTCTACAATCTGGGTTGATCTCCTGAGCAACAGTGCAGGAACCCTTCAAACAGGATAGGGCTGGGCTTCCTTGGCAAGTTACTTCAAGGTCTTCCAAATTCTACCTTAGTTTCTTGGGAAACAAACAGGGACCTCTTGGCTCTCTTTGCCTCTTCTGTTTCTGAGATGGGAAATAACACTGGGATGGAGTGCGGAGTGCATTAAATTTTCAACACACCACTGAGAGGTCCAGAAGACATAGGTTTGGATATGGGTGATAAAATTTTGAGAAGGGGACCAAGTTCCTCCCTATCCATTCCTTCATCTCAGACCCTAGGTCCTGCTGGCCTTCCCTGGGAACCTGCAGGCCATTCCTGTTAAGGAAGCAGGTTGGCTAAGTGCCTTCCTCTCCTCCAAACCCAACACCAATCTCATCCCCAGGTCTGTGCAGAACACCCACATACTCGCTGCCCCCACCTCCAGTGAATCAGGCAGACCTTCTCCAACATTCCCTTATACTCATCCCATTATCCCAGCCTCCAAGTCCAGCAAGCCCTCCCTGGGAACCTGCAAGCCAGAGAGGCAAGAAGGCCAGGGAGACAGGTAGGTGATCTTCAGATCTGTACTCTCTTTCTCCTTCAAATCCAGTCTCCCAGTCTCAGCCCCAGCTCCACAGCCACCTGCTGTGGCCTCTCGCCCATCTCTATCCCCATTTCCAGGAGACTAAGCAGGTTCTAGTGCCTCACCCTGCTTTCCCCCCTTCTGAGAACCAGCTCAGCACCCACATCTAGCCCACCTCCATTCCTAAGTGTCAGCTCCTAGTACCTAGAAATATATTCTATCCCAGTGGCCACAGATGGAAGCATCTCAGGAGCGTTCCATACCAGGCAGCCCAGCTGCAAACCCTTATATCTCAGTGGTGTACTGCCTGCAAGATACGCGAGGGCATCAGCGGCACAAGTCTTGTGGGAATAACCAAGCAGTGTCTCATATGATGGAAGGCTCAGCAAAGGGCCGTAGTAGAATACAGTGATTCACAGCATGGTTCATATAGTCAGTCGGGGGATGATCTGGCTCTGTTTACTGCGCTTGCCAGTTGGGAAACACTGATAAGAAACTTGTATTAATCTTTCAGCTACCTTTTTTCTCAGCTGCAAATCAAAACCAACAGTGTGTGCTTTAGTCATGTGATGGGCATCTGCTGCTCAAAAAGCCTCGGTCACTGAAGGGTTCTTGTAGGCCCGAGAATTTGGCCTTGGGGTATCTTGTACTGACTTCAAGGACCTTTCAGTCACAAGACAGGATTTGAGAAATGATCTTGCTGGTCAGCTGGCCATCACAGAGAAGAGGGATGAAGGAATGTGGAGGTGAGTACAGTTAACATCCTTTGGCTGGGTAACAAGTGCTAGCATCCACAACCAGCCTGGCATCCTGTAGCCGAGTCCTGGGAAGCTCAAGAAAAGGCAGACTGCAGAATGGACTTTGTCCCTCACGGATGCAAACAATACCTACACCCTACAAGTCACTGCCACTGTGCCTTTCCCACACAGGTAGTTTTCCCCTAGGGAGAGTGTTGGTCCTTCAGTGTTTGGGAATGCACAGGCCACCGTCTGTGAAGACTAGACTCTAGTTTCTTTTTCTGCCTTCTGTCTCCCTACCCTGAAGGAATCTAGCAGCGACTGCTTCGATTTCCTTACTCCCCTTGATGCCGCTCACACACTGGTGTGGCTTTCCCTGATGCCCCTCGCAGTGCTGTGAAGAAGACCTGGCCTTCCATCTCTGCTGCCGAGTGGCTTCTTTACAAACAGGGAAGGATGTGGGTGCAGGAGTTGGTCTTGCTCACCTCTGTTTGAGGGGGCCGATTGCTTTGTTTTCTTCTCTCTTCTATCCCTGACCAGCTAAAGATGATTTTACTGCCACTTACTCACACTTTCATTCTTCCCAACCCCCGCATCCCAAAATTTAATCTTAACGAGGTGTGTTCTTGTTTCTTCTCCTAACTGTGGCAAATGCTAGCCTTTGGGAATGTAAGGGAGGAGGGCTCGTTCTGGCTCTGTTTCAGTTTATCATAGTGGGGAAAGCAGGGAAGCTGGAGCGGCTTGGTCAATGGTGGAGGAAGCCTGCAGCATGGCTTCCCTAGTTGGATCAGGGAAGAGAGAGCGAGATTTAAATGGAACTGGACTGTAACCCTCTAAAGTCCATCCCTACCGGCCTACATCTGCTAGCTGGGCTCCAAGCCCCAAAGCATCCATAGCCTCCCAAAAGAGTGCTACCTGCTAGGACCAGGTGTTCAAACACAGGAACACGTGGGGGAAATTTCAGACTCAAGCCACAAGACTGGAGAAGATGCAAGATGTTTGTGATACACAGAAAACAAAGCTTGAGAAACAGGATCCGGCTGGCGGGAGCAAACAGGGCAGTGTATACCCAGTGGGGAAGTTACTCTGTGTGGAGAAAGGCTGTAGGACCTAAGGAGATAGGACAGGAAATGGAGCAGGGAGGCCCAGCAGGCATTGTAAAGAGCCCTGAGAGAAGAATCCTAGGTATCTTCTACCTACTGGGAAAGAGGCAAAGGGCATGTTGGAAAGGCATAACAGATTGTGAATTTCCTTTCTTCACTAATATTTTTGCAAGATGAAAACAAAAAATATAACCTGACTTCAACTAAGTTTAATTTTTTTGGACTGTCTTTTCTTTCTTGTTTTTTTTTTCTTTTTAGTATGTCCCATCATGCTTCTGAAATGTATCTGGTTTCTAACTCTGTCTCCTGAGCTAAGATATTTGACATATACGCCGGCATTTCAAATGGTAGTTTAGGCTGAATGCCTCACACTGTTGCTAGGAAAACATAACCATATCTTGATGTCTGAGTCACCCCCATCATCATAGCCACAGTGATGCCACAACAAAGGGAGTTACTGTAACGGGCAGAGCAGCTTGCAGGGACATATTCAATTTGATGTGGCTTACTGCAGGGGCAGAGCTTCAGCCTTCAATATCCCGCTAGAAGCTGTCTTTCTATCGTATGACAATGACCTCCCCAGTCAAATACTCTCTATGAAGATAATCAAATTCTCCTTTTTTAGACCTGGGATTGTAAGTAAGGTATTGGTCTCATATTAAGTGACTCCTGGAGCAGGTATATAAAGACCCTGGGTCATGAAGCAGCCAGTCATTTGGGGCCCCATGCAGTAAAAAGCAGTGCAAGCCTGTCTGTAGAAAGAATAGGAAGACAAAGAAAGCAAGAGAAGATGTGATAAACCCATATGAGACCCACGTACTGGCTGGCTCAGAGACTGGTTTCAGATGACTGCGTGGCTGAAGCCAGTTTGAGGTAGATTGCTCTGATGTACAACCAGATGTGCTTGACCAGACCCGTGACCTAAGTATCTTGAGCCTCAAGGCTTCAGCATTGTTGGCTATCCTTCTGCCAGCTTTTGTGTAACACTATTCCTGGGGAGACATGACCTTGTCGACTCACCCCAGGTAGGAAACTAATGACAGACTGAAGCCCAGAAACCACCAGGGACCAATTTGGTGAACCCGTAAATTGTACTGAGGTTTTTTTTTTTTTTTTACCAGGATATGGGTGAGTGATTACTGACAGGATTAGAAATGACTCAAAGACAGCTGTGTCACCAGGAAGCCAGCATGGGTGACAGCTCATGAAACCGGAGACCTGGAGCACACTGCACAGCCTGCAGACAGCTTAGTAGGTTGGGGAGTGTTCTTGTCACATGACTTAGTTGGTCTGAGCCTCTTCCAGAAAGCTTGGCTGATCTCTGCCTTTCCTAGGCAGCCCTGTTTTCTGTTTTTTTCCAGGCAATTCCAATTGTCTGAGAGTGTCTCTCAGCGTCCTTAGAGCAATGGTTCTCAACCTTCCTGATGCGGAGATCCTTTAACACAGTTCCTCATGTTGCGGTGACCCCCCAACCATAAAATTATTTTTGTGGCTACTTTGTAACTGCAATTTTGTTACTGTTATGAATTGTAATGTAAGTATCTGTGTTTTCTGATGGTCTTAGATGACCTCTATGAAAGGGTCATTCAGTCCCCAATATGATCACCACCCGCAGGTTGAGAAACACTACCTTATAGCTTATATATGTTAAGGGAGGGGCCTAGTGAATCTGATCAGTTTGATGGACTCCCTGAAGGTTTGTTTACTTCCTGTGTTATTTACTGCCTGAGTTTAATGAGTGTGCCTGTAGGATGTAGTGTTTCCCCTCCTGTGTCTTAAGGAGCACCCCCCCTCAGAACACCTTTCGTTTTGCCTCCCCTTTATTGCCCTGTATTTTTTAAATTTAGAAAAAAAAANAAAATAGCAAGAAAAAAAAATGAAACAGAAGGACTATCCCCACCCCAGGGGAGAAAACCCCACAGAGTCAATTTTATGTTGGCCCACTGCTACTGGGCATGGGGATTGTGGTTGATATATTCCATTAGAGAAAGTTGCTTTTCCTTTTACCAGCAAGTATCAGTTGCAAACAAAGGGACAGAAATTTGTGTTACTTCTTACTGCTGGGATTTTGCCTGGTTTGATCTTGTACAGGTCTCTTTGACTTCATATGTGCATTGGCCCTTTTGTCTTGTTCCCTTTGAATCATCCACCACTTCTGGCTATTCAAATCTTCCTGTCTCCTTTTCCAATAGATTCCTGAGCCTTAGGGAGAAAGGCACTGTGTAAGACATCAGAATTAGAGCTATGTTCTCCAAAAGTCTCTCATTCTCTGCATGGTGTCCAATTGTGGATCTCTCTTTGTGTTAGTTCCCATCTATTGTAAGAAGCTTCTCTGATTGGAGTTGAGCAGTTCACTAATTTAAGGGTATAGCAATCTGTTAATAGGAGTCATTTTATTGCTATGTCCCTTAGAGGAGTAATAGTACTAAGTATCAGCTTTCTCCAGGGCCCATGACCTATCTAGTGTCAGGTTCTTGACTACTTTTGTCAGTGTCAGGTATGGGTTACATCTCACGGAGTGTGCCTTAAATCCAATCAAAAAGTAGTTAATAATTTCTATAGCATTGCTGCAACTATTACATCATTGTATCTTACAGGCATGTCAATGTTATAGGTAGTATGGTTTGTAGCTGATTGACATTGATGACTACCTTTCTCCTCTGGAACTGTGCAGAGGATCATCCAGCACCAAAAACACTAGTTGGTAGAAGTGAAACTAGTTGGTCACCAGCTGGACTTCTTCATGTTTGATGACATAAGCAAGTGTTGTCTTCAGTAATAGGGCCTTGCCAGAAAGTTGTAGAGGGTAAACAGTGTTGATAAAAATAACTTATAGTGTTTGGAATGCCTATGGGACTCCTTTTGCCAAGAAATCAATAAGATGCAACCCATTCCTGGAACTGGAGGTTTTGCTTTGTGGTATAAGATGTCTATATGAGACATTCTATCCCTATTATATGGTGATTCTATTTAAATTCCTTCCATATATGTAAATATTTTAGGATCCCTCTACAGTACTAGGTTTTCATATGATTTTTCAAAAGGGCCTTTACTGTTAGTTGTTTCTTCCTATATTCCTTCATTTATCTTGTCCTCTCCTCTTTCTCCCCACTTAATCCTCTTCTAGTTCCCCTTTATCTCTTTATAACACTATATTCTATTTTTCCTTACTTGGAATATCTTCTCATTCTTTCTGGTCTTGAGCATTTCACATAAGTATACAATGAGATATGATCATATCTACCCCACATTTCCCTGTCTAAATCTCCCCAAATTCAATCCAACACAGCTCCCTTTTAACTGTGTCCTTTAACACTGTTTGAAGACACGATATGTTCAATTATTTATGTCACATTGAGGGCCAAGGCAAGGGTCTCAATTAGGAGGATTCAAATCTTACATATCACACCTTAAATAAGAGTCCTCTTATCATTCCTACTCTGCTGCTTCCACCATCCATACACCATCATGGCTAGGCTGGTTGGCTCCTTTAGATTTTCCACCTTTAGAACTAGATAGAGGTCAGGTAATAGATAACTATTTCCTGAGGCATAGTGGTAGAAATGAAATTTCATCTAGTTTTGATGTTTATATGAAGGAAATCGTGGTTTATAATATTATTCTGTTTTCTGAGGTTGGCTTGTAGAAGGAGTGGCACTCAGAACTTTAATTCTGAGACTGGGCGTGCAGCACAGAAATTCTTTTCATCCAAGTTACATCCAAATCAGACATGCAGAGCACTGCACAGTTCTAATCCACCATGCTCTTCCGCCTGCCTAAACCTGATTCGGCCGTCTGCCCAGGTGCAGGCAGGGATCGCTGAGCCATCAGCACAGTCTCAGAGCACTCTCCTTCCGATCCCAAATGGGAACACAAACATCCAGTCCCATAAAAGCCTTGAAAAGCTTTAAAACCAGAGTTCAAGCTGGCAGCACAGCCCCAGGAAGCCGCGCTTTAAAATGACACAGCTTTTTTTTTCTGCTGCTGTTGCTGAATCAGGAATCTCTCTACAGCATGCCACCAACAAAGAGCAAAACTCTGCATTATACTCTGTTTTTTCTCTGTTTAAAATTAAGCTCTCTCAGGTTTTTAAGTGGATTTAGCCCCACATTGGGCGCCACTCTGTAGTGATAAGAGCAGCGGGGCAATGTCCCCGGCACCCAGCCACCCGCATGGCTAGCTTATACCCAAAATAATTACATGGAAACTGTATTCTTTTAAACACTGCCTGGCCTGTTATCTGTAGCCTCTTATTGGCTAGCTCTTATATATTAATCTAACCCATTTCTAATAATCTGTGTAGCCCACGAGCTGGCTTACCTGGAAAGATCTTAACCTGCATCTGTCTGAAATGGGAGAATCATGGCAACTCTCTGACTCAGCTTCTTTCTCCCAGCATCCTGTTCTGTTTTCTCCGCCTACCTAAGGGTTAGCCTATCAAATGGGCCTAGGCAGTTTATTAGTAAGAAATCACTCCCACATCATTTTCCACTGAGTAGTACTCCATTGTGTAAATGTACCACACTTTGTTTATCCATTCTTTGGATGCGGGGTGTCTAGGCTGTTGCCAGGTTCTGGCTATGACAAATAATTAATGCCCTGAATCTTAAGGAGCTTCCCAAGGCCCCAGCCCTGGTCACTGCAGAAAAACATCGTCAAAACTCCACAAAACCACGAGTGCTGCCCAGGCTGCTCCTTTATCCCAGCATCCCCTGGTACTTCTACTTTAGCAAGGGGGAGAGAAAGAAGCCCTTATCAGCTCCATCGACACTTGACACTATTAGAAAAGTCAGAAAAATACCTTCTTCTAAAAGGTCATCCATATTTGTGTAAGAAGTTGGAAAATACTTTTTGGTGGTGTTGAAGATAATCAGACAAGAAAATAAGAATTAATGAGACATTAGTGTTGGCCTCAGGAAAACTGAAGGTGAAAATCTAAAGGCCTTGAGGAGATTTTCTGAGGAATCAGTGAAAGGAGTCAGTGCTGTCTGATTGCCAATCTTTGAAGCTGGGAAAACAGTTTATTTTTCTTCTAGTATGTTTTTATTCTTATCTGATAGCAACAAGGAAAAAAAAATCCTGACTGGAACTCTGCAGCCGCTCCTGCCATGTTCTGAGTAATCCTACCCTAAGTGGGGAGATGCTGGGCTTGCCTTGGAGGGCTTCCTTTGAAAAGAAACTCAGAAGTTCCCGGCACTAACTTGATGTGTGTGTCCGTGTGTTTTTTTGGGGGAGGAGCTCTGTAGACTTTCATGTATGGCAAGACTCAAAATGGAGGAGAAGTTCTGCTGGACTGTATCACAAGATGGGGCCTAGGTGAGTGTCACAGAACCTGTGTCAATGTTGACCTTTGGCCCCTAGGTGTGGCTTGTGTGCGTGGATATGGGTTTTGTCCTGAGCCCCAATACCTTGACTAACAGAATTGTAGGGGACTACAATTTGTGAAAACTTTATATGACAGAATGCAACATTCTTAGATTTAAAACCTACAATATGAGTGGGTTTTTGAATTATTGGACATTTTATTGTACAGACAAACACTCCCCACAACCACCCTGGCTACAGGGATAGTTTGGTAATTAAGATATATAAAGATAATACTGAATTGCGAAGTCTAAATGAAATTTATTGATTTTTTGCTTAAGGGTGCAGAATAGGAAATATGAAGATTCTATAATTATGCTTAAGAAAAACTCTGTAAAATTAACATACTGGGCTGGAGTGCTGTCTCAGGAATTAGGAACACTTTCACTTTTGAAAAGGGCTTGTGTTTAGATTTTAGCACACACATGGTGACTAGCAAACACTCTCTAATTGCCTTTTTTTGTTTTATTTTTTTAAAAAAGAAAACAAACTCTCTTTTTTCATTTTACATATCAATCCCAGTTCCCAATCCCCCCCTTCTTCCCATTCCCTCCACCTTTCCCCCTAACCAACCCCCCCATCCACTCCACAGAGGAGGTAAGGCACATTGCTTTGGGGAAGGTCCAATGCCCTCCCTACTATATCTAGGCTGAACAAGGTATCCATCCAAAGAGAATGAGTTCTCAAAAAGCCAGTACAAGCAGTAGGGATAAATCCTGGTGCCACTGCCAGTATTACCACAGTTTGCCCCAGCCATACAACTGTCACCAACTTTCAGAAGGTCCAGTTTGGTCCTCTGCTGGTTCCTTCTCTGTTTAGCTGGAGTTGGTGATCTCCCATTAGCTCAGGTAAACTATTTCAGTGGGTGTCCCCATCATGGTCTTAACCTCTTTGTTCATATTCTCACTTCTCCTGCTCTTCAACTAGACTTTGAGAGCTCAGCCCAGTGCTCCACTGTGGGTCTCTGCCTCTGTTTCCATCAGTTGCTGGATGAAAGATCTATGATGATATCTAAGATATTCATCAATCTGACTACAAGGCAATGTAATGATGAGGCGAGAAGGCCTGCTTTTCGTCCCACCTGGCTCCCAAATGGCTAGCTTTACACCTGAAAGAGCAACACACAAATTGTGTTCTTTTAAACACTGCCTGGCCCCAGTTGGGGCATCCTCTCCTCTATTGCTTAGGGTCTTAGCTGGAGTCATCCTTATGGATTCCTGGGAATTTCTCTAGTGCCAGGTTTCTTGCTAACCCCATAATGGGTCCCTCAATCATTTAAATTATTCTAAAAATAAATTTCTATAAAATACTGAAAAGATAAGCTCCTCTTAAGTCTTTGTATTCTTTGTATGGTGTTAGGATGATTATGAATAGGAAGTATTCAGACTCGCAGATGATCCGAGGTTCCCCGCAGAACTTCACCTCACCCACAGCCCTTCAGACCCTGTGACTTCGTCTCACGTTCTCACTTTGGGCTTTGGAAAATGATATCACATTCCCCATTCTTTCCTCTGAGAGTTACCAAACAATGGTCCTCTGGAAGAGCAAAAGTGCTGTTAACTAAGAATACACCTCTCCAGCTCCCTTATTGGGTATCTTAACATTTAACACCTATTACATTTTTCAAAAGCCCTTCAGCAAATATAATTCTCTTTTCATCTGTGAGGGTGTGTGTGTGTGTGTGTGTGTGTGTGTGTGTGTGTGTGTGTGCGTGTGCGTGTGCGTGTGTGTGTGTGTGTGTATGTGTAGGGCGTTGTTTTCTATATTGGTGCTTAAGATTTTTTTTCTAAAGCAGTATCAGTGCTAAAAGTAGCTTTAGAAACCCTTCAGGACACTAAGGAGGACAGTGACATTTTCCAGATCTTTTTAATGTGTTTACATTTTTTGAAATTAAAATATAATTACATTGTTTTCCTCCTTCCCTTCCTTTCTCCAAATTTTCCATGTACCCCTTGCTATCTCTCATATTGATGGTCTCTGTTTCTTTAGTTAATTGTTGTTTTACATACATAGGTATGATATATATTCCTAAACCTGAATAGTCTTCTTGGTCTGTATAATATTACGCCTGTATATGTTTTTCAGGCTGACCATTTGGTACTTCTTTAGGGAAGACTATGTCTCCCATTCCATAGGTATCTTAGTTTTTTTTGTAGGCTTGAGGCCACATGGTATTTTCCCCTTCCACATTCATATACCTATGGTATTCTCCTCAGTGAGATTTTGAGGGTGTAGCTTCCCTGTCAGAACTAGAAGATCGAGGCTAAAAGCAGACTTGTTGACTATCTGCATCTTAGAGTCTTCCTAGTCCCTTTTCTGCAATGGTCATAAGGTCGGTTGTTCACAAATGTAATTAGGAATTATGCTAGCTTAGTAAGAGCCAGAGGACCAGGACTTCTGCTATGAGTGTGTCGCACCCATGAAATTGTAATAATCTTGTTGCCTAAACAAGACCTGTGCAATGACAGCACCAGCTGACTTCCCAATGTAGATAGGGGACTCTCACAAGAACCCACCCCCAGATAAAGAGGTTCAGGCTGGTAAAAGAAAGAGAATTAGTCTTCTCCAGGGATAAGCCTCCAGTGGCTTATCCAGTCCAAAGAGTTCTTCCCTAAATGCGTGTACATATATGTGAGCAATATTAAATGACTCAGCAGGTTGTGTGTGTGTGTATATATACATATGTATGTATGTGTGTGTACATAAACATATATATACATATATACACATTTATGAACAGGAATTGAAGAAGAAGTCATGAAATTAAGAGGGAGTGGAAAGAAACTTGGGAAAAGTTAGATGCAGGTAAGTATGAGGTGGGAATGATGCAAATATAATATTCATATAAAATTCTCAAAAAAATAAAAATAAATGTTTCTTTTAAGAAAAAGCAGGCTGATACCAAAGGAAATACCCAGCTTCTCATGAGTTCTGAGAGAGGAAAGGGTGAGTAGATGGACTGGGGAAGCCAGGGCATGTGTAAAAGCCAGCCTAGAAGACCAGCAAAGCTCCAAGACAACCCTTGGTGTGGTCTGAATTTCTCTCTGCACCATGGGAGGGGAGTTGAGCTCTAGATACAGTGGCCCAAACTCTCTCTGTGTTACCTCCAAACCATGGACAAACTATGTATTGTTCCTGCCCCGGATAGCATTGGTAAGAGAGGGCTGTGTAGGCGGCCAGGCAGATGAATTCACACAAAGAGAGCAAGGGAGAGCCCAGAGGTAGCTGCAGGTGGTGGGGAAATGGTTTAGGGGTAAAAATCTCCTTTCTTGTGCCTCAGACATGGTAGGGTTCATTTGGGGGCCCCACTTTATGTAGGAAAAGAGTAGGGTTTATTTTGCACATTTAAAAATATGGTGATTAGAGAGGCTGAAGAGTCAGGGCTGTCATTTGCTTTGTAGCTCTGCTTCCTGCGTAGGCTTTATGTTTCCTTCCCACTCCTGTTTTTGATGTCTGCCGTCTTTCTGCAGAAATGATATTTTTCACAAACTTGGGAAGAACAAACAAGCCCAAACTTTGATCTTTCTCTCTTGTGTCTCATGTACAAATAAGCTACTAAATGTTCTACTGTTTTCTCAGCTGGTGCCCAAACACAGACATTTACATACATGGAGAAGTTGATAGCAAGGGAGCAGGAAGTGGCTGACAATTTGCTGTACATCCTCATCAGGAACTCCCAATAAATCCATGCCTTGAATTTCCTATTTTACTAAATATTTGAAGTGAGATCTGTGTGTGTGTGCTCGTGCATGTGTGTCTATGTATGCATTTATGTATGTGTATGTGTATGAGCATATACATGTGCACGAATGCATATATGTGTATGTGTGTTCATGTGTCTATGTATGTATATGTTTGTATGTATATATGTGTGTGTGTACTTATTTAATAGACTATCATAACAAAGTGAAAATACAATCATGGAGTGACAGAAAATGTTTTTCTAGATTTTATGACTAGCCAAAGATTCTGGAAGCTGAGGCAAGAGACTCTTGAATTTAGACTAGGATACTTGTAACGAGTTCCAGGACAACCTGGGATACATAATAAGATCATACCCCACACAGTGGAGAAACAGGGCAGGAGGGCAGAAGGAAAGAAGGAAGGAGTCGGGCGGTGGTGGCACACGCCTTTAATCCCAGCACTCGGGAGGCAGAGGCAGGCAGATCTCTGTGAGTTCGAGACCAGCCTAGTCTACAAGAGCTAGTTCCAGGACAGGCTCCAAAGCTACAGAGAAACCCTGTCTCGAAAAATCAAAAGAAAAAAAAAAAGAAAGAAGGAAGGAAGGGAGGGAGGGGGAGGGAAGGAGGGAGCCAGCGAAGCTGGGGAAATATCTTAGTCAATGAAGTGCTTGCCATACAAGCATGAGGACCTGAGTTCTAACCCCAGCGCCCAGAGAAAAAGGTTGGGGGTGGCACATGCTTCTATTCCCGGTGCTGAGGAGGCAGAGACAGGCAGATCTCTGAGCCTCAATTGTCAGCCAACTTGTCCTTATCTCTGAGTTCCAGGTCCCAGTGAGAAGCTGTTTCTCAAAACAGCAACTGAGGAAAAACAAGGTTGACCTCTGACCTCCACAAGCACTTTCACTAACATGTATGCACACACACATGCATACACACACGGAAGGAAGGAAGGAAAGAAGGAAGGAAGGAAGGAAGGAAGGAAGGAAGGAAGGAAGGAAGGAAGGAAGGAAGGAAGGAAGGAGAAGGGGAGGGAAAGGAGGGGTAGGGAAAGGGAGGGAAGGGGAAGGAAGGGAGGAGAAGGGGAAGGG
The DNA here is from genome assembly GCF_014885135.2 of Alexandromys fortis. NCBI lineage: Eukaryota > Metazoa > Chordata > Mammalia > Rodentia > Cricetidae > Alexandromys > Alexandromys fortis. The sequence goes on along the minus strand of NW_026068269.1, from coordinate 205,267 downwards.
AGAAAAGGGGGGAGGGAAGGAAAAGAAAGGGAAAAGTTTAAGCACAGAAGTCTAATTTAACCCACTGGGACAAAACACCCACATGAGTCTGGGCCACAATGGCTACAGTACAATATTAATAACAGCCAAACAGTGAAAACAACGCTGTCCATCACCTGACAAAGGCCTGAACAGTGATCCCAGCACTGAAAGAAGCCCTGACACATTCTATAACATGGGGAGACTTGGGAACACACTAGAGGAAAGAACTGTTGACTACATGACCCAATTTATCTAAACTGTCCAGAACAAGCAAGTTCCTAGAGGCAGAAAGGAGGTCTGTGGTTGTTAGGGGTTGGGGTCAGGGTCATAGGAATGAGCGCAGGTAAGGCCTAATTTCCATTTATAATAATAAAAACCACCCAGTGCCAACTGTGGTAATGGGTACACCACTCTGCAAATAGTCTACGAACCATAAGTAAGCCTTTGATGGTAGACTGTGCAGTATAGGTGTGTAAAATTTCAGGTGAGGTGCTGGCTTCTCATTTCCAAGCACCTGGGTTTCTCTGCACACAGTTACCAGTGAATTCTAGCAGACTATGTTCAGATAATATTGACAAAATAATTTCTTTGAACTAAATTCAATTGTCTTGTGACTAGTTTATAATCAGTTCTATTCCTTGTTTATGGTTTTTGAATACAGAGCATTTAGCATGTCTGTGGCTGAACCAAATGCTTTACAGGTTGCAGAGCAGCCTCATCTCACAGTGACGGTGCAGAGGGCCCTGCGAGTCCAGCCCTAGAGCCTGTGAATGAAGGATCTGGGAACTCAGTCCAAGCCAGTCCGGCTCCCAGAAGCCTGCTCACCACTCTCTCACATGTTCTTTCAGAATTAACCTTTGCTTTATGCAAATTACATCTTCATGGAGTAGAGCACTGGGTTATTTTGCTTCTCAAGTCCAGCCACACAGACACTTAAAAGACTATTCCCCGGAGACATTTTCTTCTTCACGTTTCTGTGTTAGCTCAGCAGCTGAAATTTGACAACCCAACCAAAGGGGTAGAACACAAAGAAAAGCCAAATGGGAGCCCGTTGGGGCCAGTGAGATGGCTCAGTAGGTTGAGGTATTTGTGAGCAGACTTTACAGTCCAAGTCCAAGCCCTGCCCAGCCCATGCCCTGGATCCCACAGGGTGACAGGATAGAACCAGCTGCAGATAAATGTCCTTGACCAACACATGTGCACTGTTGTGGGTGCACGCCAACACATACACACACACACACACACACACACACACACACACACAGGGAAGAGGGGGAGAGAGAAAACCAAATAATTTTGGAATAATCTTAAAGATAAAAACCAATTGTTCTCTCTAAAGGCCTGGGTAAAAGGAAAGTGCATACAACGGGGCAGTGGATTGAGGCGGGGGTTTTGTTTTGTTTTGTTTTAATTTGATATATAAGTGTGCATGCAGGTACTGAAAAGGTCAGAAAAGGGCATCAGACACTCTGGAACTGAACTTAAAGGAGGTGGTTGGGAACACTGTGTGGGTGCTGGGAACCAAACCTAGGTTCTCAGAATGTTCTTAACCACTGAGTCAACTCTCTGGCCCCTGGATAACAACAGGTTGACCAGGGGAAACTGTTTCAGTTCACTGAAGCTAATCCAAATCATACTTTTGCGATTATGAAATTGTTTTTTTTTTTTTAAAAAAAACTACTTGCCTAAATAATAGAGAACTTCATGCAAAAAAGAAGAAGAAAGAAAGCATAGCTTGAATAACTAGATTTTTTAACTAGGAGAAATGAATACGTCAATATTACAAAGCTGTGCCAACTTTGCTAGAAACAGGTTGCTAGAGACAGCATGGCTGGTAAACTGTGCAAACATGGAAACACATGTCTCCATGAGCACCCATGTAGAAAGTCAGACATGATGGCACATGTCTGTAACCCCACTGCTGAGTGCGGGGAGAGACAGGCAGGTCATACATACACCACACGCAGATACACATACACAGGCACAAACATGCACACATGATGCTAAAAGCAGGAGTAGAGTTGGATACGTAGTTCTGTGGAATAAAGAAGGCTGCCAGGGGCAAGAGCTCAAGCAGCAAATCCCTGACCAAAGCAGCATTTCCAGCAGCCAGGAAGGTGACAGTGTCACAAGTGAGGACCAGATAGCGCTTAGAGAAGCAGGGAACTTGGGTTCTCACTGAGCAAGACTTCAAACTTTCCGTATACCAATGGCACTTTTGTTGGTTTTTGTTTGTTTGTTTTTATTGTTTTTTTTTTTAAAGATAGGGTGTTACTATGCAGTTCTGGCTGTCCTGGAACTCACAGAGATCCACCTGCCCCTGCCTTCCAAGTGCTGGGATTAAAGGTGTGCACCACCACCACCCTGCTTAAAGGCACTTTGTTTTTAAATTAAGGACAAACATCTGAGGAGGGAAAACATTTTGCCATATATGCAACATGTCTGACCATTTTCTTTGCCACAGGGTGTTATGAGTCAGTGAGAAATCTGCCCTCTCCCAGCAGACAAAGGACACATTAATAAGTGGACTTTAGAAATTAAATATGAACCTATGAAAGAAAGGTCAATCTTTATGCTAATGAAAAGTAGAAGTAAAAATGATAGCCATCAATCCAACTGTCAGGACAGACAAACTTTTCTATGTTTTTTTTTATTTGTAATAAATAGTTTTGCAAAGTTTTAGAGTTACAGTATGTCTACGTTATTTTGGTAATTCTTCCTTTAGAAGAAACAAACACCCAGCTGAGGGGTTGCTAAGACCTATGGATACATTCACATAACCTCTGCCCAGTCATTAGGAAGTTGTAGGACAGAAGCGGCAGTGTGCTGGCTCCCAGCCTACCACAGCAAGCTGCTGGAGTGGCTTCCGAGTGCTTATCTATGTTTGGGCAAAATCGTACTTGAAGGGTTATTTCCATCGCTGCTGTCGAAGGCCCTGTGAGGACATGGAAAGATGCCCTATGTCTTCTTGCAACTCAACTCCAGGGGATCCAATGCCTTCTTCTGGCCTCCATTGGCACCCACACACAGTATACACATACCACGCTTATACATAGAGACACAGATAAATAGTAAAATAAATCCTTTTTTGTTGGAAAAGTTCTTTAGGATTTATTTTTTTATTTTACGGCTATGAGTGTTTGGCTTGCTTGTGTGTCTATGCACCACATGTGTGCCTGGTGTCCACGGAGGTCAGGAGAAAACTTTGGACCACCTGAAACTGGGGTGACTGATGATTGTTATGTCTGTCAGTTGTCATGGGGGTTCTGGGAATGGAACTCAAGTCCTCTGGAAGAGCAGCCAGTGCTCTTAACCACCAAACTTGTTCTGACTGTAAAATCAGTGGCTCAGTCAACTGTATTGCGGCAATGCTAGTTTCTTAATTTTGTCAACCATGGCCTGGTTTTGATAAGATGCTATCATTACAGGAAGTAGACAGAAGAGCAGGCAGGAATTCTCCGTGCTACCTTTGTACCCTTATCGTGAATCTGAAATTATTATTTAAAAAATGTTTAGACAGGGAAAAATACCCAAAGATTATCCTCAAGCAAACCTTTAGCGTGGTGCGATGCTATTGGAGATCATTTTTCAAATCATCCATGAAGCAGTCAGGTCTAAATAGATACTAATAGTGAAACAAACATGCTGTGCAAGACAGTGGTGATCAATATATATTACCTACACACCATGTGTTTTCATGTTCCCTTCCATGAATGTGCATGAACTTCTAAAAGTAATTATTGCTTTAAAAAGTATTTGGAGGAAAAGAGGCTGACTCTGGTCTGGGTTTGGGAACGATTCCCAAGGCCAGTGGACTGCCCCATTTTCACCCAGGCTGGCACCAAAAAGACAAAGAAATGCCTGCTGGAGAGGAAACAGAGGGCTTTCCAGGAAAGCCGGGCATTGCCATGCAAAGTGTGTCCAGCTCTGACACCACAGCAGGACAAAAAAGCCTTCAGAACTGTTGGCAGACATGCACTTGGTGCATGAGCAAGACAGGCATGGTGCTGGCCGTCTCTCTGTCCTTCCTGCTCCATCAAGGAGGCAGCGAAGGTTTGCCAGGCTCACATGGCTGGTCGCCAGTCTCTGAAATGGGGACAGCTGAAACATGATCTGGATGCCAGTGTGACCAGGACAAACGCAGTGAGCATGGGCGAGGCGGATAGAGCAGCTTCTGAGCGGTTACACGGACAGAAGGGAAGGTGGAGACATAAGGACATGAGATCCTGCCAGCCGTCTTGTAGATACTTGTTCTTATCGACCCTCTGTACTCCCAGCTCAGTGCTAACATTAGGGAAAGCAGTGAATTTACCCTGATGGCACCCAACCTTCTGGGGACAATGGCCAAACACATACTAAAGGCATAGGGTGATTTCAATGGCAATCGTAGGAAGCAGGTGCAGAGGGGACTGTGGAGGTCAGCCGGAGCAGCCAAGTCCAGCCAGATGGTGGCTCTACACCCCACCTCCAAAGAACTCAGTGAGGCCAGGTCGCCCACAGAGTGTGTGCTTTCTCCCATAGTCAGGCTGAATCCCTGAGATAAATCAGAGCCTGGGGATTTCATTTCAAATTCTAAGTTCAGTCATGCTGAAACTCACAGCATAGGACGTAGGCAAACAGTAGCCACTCCATCATGTCCCCTCTCACGGTTCTGGTAAAGTGATAGGCACTCACTTTTCTCCCCTATGTACCACACTCGTGCTGAAAACTCGGGTCCACAAGGACCTACTGTGTTCAAGTCAACAAAAATCCCAAGGAGGCTGAAATGTGCCCAGATGCCAATTAGAGCCTGGCTATGGAGGCGGTGGAAGTCCACCTAAGATGGCTCCAGCCAGCAGTGTACCAAACGCATGCCTAGAGAGGCCCCAGGCAAACTAACATCGTAGTCAGTGTGATATGGACACAGGCTTTCCAGATGAGAGAGAGAGAGAGAGAGAGAGAGAGAGAGAGAGAGAGAGAGAGAGANGAGAGAGAGAGAGAAACAAAGAGGGAGGGAGGTAAAGGAGGAAGGGAGAAGGAAAGGAGCGGGGAGGGAGGTCAACCTATGACAAAGGCAAGACTTTCTCAAAACCAAAAGAAAAATTTAGAGCCAGCAAGATGGCTCACCAGGTAAAGGTGCTTGCCACCAAGCCTGATGACCTGAATTCAAACCCCACGTATCAGAAGAAGTGAACCAACAAGTCATCCTTTGCTGTCCTTTGACCTCAATACATGCGCTATAGCACATGCACAAATGAACATGTACGTGTGCTGTGTCCATACACTCACACACATACAATATATATGTAATATTTAAATAGTAAATAAATACAAAAAAATCTTAAATCATTGCTTTGGGTTTTAAAAGGAACCAGTTAGAGTTTGTAGTGAGGTCTTGAAAATTGTTCTGCTTTCTGCCAAGATTTTTCCAAAACCTAGGCTGAAAATCCCTGTAACTCAGTTGTTCATCTTCAAGAGACCAGATTAGGCTTTTGTTGGCATGAGACATCTTTGACAGTGAAAAGGAGCCTTGTTACTAATCTTGCTAAGACAACAGATCATGAGGTCTGGCTGTGCCAAACTCAGACATGTCTCACTTCTTATGCAAACAGCAAAATCCAAATACTTCCTCCTAGGGTCGGGGCAATCATGCAAGGGCCCACATACGCTGTGCTCATGTTTGTGCAATGATTGGTGAGCAAGTTTCTGACATTACAGATATGACAAAGACATAAGCATGGAGCAGAAACCACACTCCACATTTGGAGCTTTGGTTTCTTTTCTAGGTTAATGATAGGAGCCTCTTGTTATGCTAAGCAGCACAGAGCCCAGCTCCCACTTACCAGGGCAGCCAAATAATCCACTTCACTGTGTTGCCAAGCGGCTAAGTTTGGGAGTAGATGCTTGAGAGTCAGATCCCCACTCTATCCAGAACAAGGAATTGTAAACAGAAGTTTCTGTCCCCAGTAGCTCCCAAATAAATACAGTGAGGCACATACTAATTACAATAGCTTAGGCTTAATACTAACTAGATCTTACAACCTAAATTAACCCATATTTCTTATCTAAGTTCTACCACGTGACTCATTGCTTGCTACTTTGTTTTGTACACATCCTGCTTCCTCTGTGTCTGACTGGCAACTCCTCCGACTCTTTCTTTCTCCCAGAATTCTCAACTGTGCTCTCCTGCCTAACCTTATCCTGTCCAGCTATTGGTCAGTCAGCTTCTTTATTAAACCAATTACATTCACACAGTGTAAAGGAATATTCAACAAGGGATCTTCCTCAACATGTTCATGGAGGTCACGTGGGAGTCTGGTACCTTTCCTGGTAGTGGTTCGTCGGGGCCATAGTCACTGCCTCTGCTGGATGAGTGTAACAAAGAGTCATCTAAAACAGGCTGACTGGGGCCACAGCCTCATCACAGAGTATATAAGGCCCAAGTGCCAATAGAAAATTCATTGCTGTATGAAGAACTGAAAATCTCAAAACACAGAAGAGGCGAGAACTAGCGGTCCGTACTCAGCTGACTGAGTGAGACCGCTGAGAAAATGCACCTCTGGGCATGCCTGAGGGAGATGTCTTTATTAGACTAATTGAGTTCTCACTCAGAATGTGGGCAGCACCTTCCATAGATGAGGTCCTGGACTAAATATAAATGGGGAGCTCTGGCTCCATTGTAAATTACAGGGCTCTGGGTTTGATCCCTAGGACCGAAAGAGAGAAGTTTGGGGGCTGGGATAAAGAAACCACAATAAAACACACACACACACACACACACACACACAAAATAACTTTAATTTTTACTCCATGAAGACTTATTTTTAAAAAAAAAATGAAAAAACAAACTACAGAGTAAAAGATATATGAAAATCAGAATCTCCAAACCATGATGAATGCCTACAGTATATTGTTATAATTTTCAAAATGAAAACAGAAAACAGAAAAGGAGAAAGTGAACAAAGATCTGCAGAGACATTTTGATGAAGAAGATACACAGATGTCCACTGAGACCTGGACTGATGGGCAACATCATTAGTACAGGAATACAATGGGAGCTTATGCCTCTGTGGTGCTCTCTGACTTAACAGAGGTTAAAGGAAAACAGCGCCAGCACCCAGCAGCTTCCGGGGAAACAGTCTGGATCACTCCTGCAGAGCTACTGAAACAACCACTGGAGAAAGCATTTAGAAGTTTTACTGAAAACTTAGCATTCAATAGATAACTGGTTTTCCAGGCATTATCTCAAAGAAATGCTGATATGGAGATTTGTACATAGCTTTCAAGGCAGATTTATTCATAATAAGTAGCTCCAAGTGGAAACAGCTCAGATGACTTTTAACAAGCCAATGATTACATGAACTGTGGTACTTCGTACCATAGAATATGACTCAGTATATCACTTATGTGCCCAACAACCCTGGGAAGCCCCAGAGAATCAGGCTGAGTGAGAAAAGACAACACAAAATGACATGTCGGATGAGTCCACATGTGTAACACTCGTAAAAGAACAAAATTATAGAAACAGACCCAAGATTAGTGTTTTCCAGGTGTTAAAGGAGGGAGTAGGTAAGGGCAGTTGTGGTGGTTTGAAAGAAAATGCCCCCAAAGGAAGTGGCACTCAGAGGAGGGGTGGCTTTGTTGGAGAGGTGTGGTCTTGCTGGAGGAAGTGTGTCACTGTGGGAGTGAGCTTTGAGGTCTCCTGTGCTAAAGGTACTCCCCGTGTCACAGTTCACTTGATCTCTGGCCTGCAGATGAAGATGTAGAACTCCAAGCTCCTTCTCCAGTACTATGTCTGCCTGCCTGCTGCCACGTCCTGCCATGATGACAATGGGCTAAACCTCTGAAACTGTGAGCCATCCAATCAAATGTTTTCCTTTACAATAGAATTGCTGTGGTCTCGGTGTCTCCTCACAGCAGTGGAAACCCTAACTAAGGCAGAAGAAGAACAGCCATACCCAACAGTGTAAGGGACTGCACACTGACAGAAGTGTGCTGTCTTGGCTCGGTGTCAACATTCTACTTGCAATACTATAGTGACATAGCAGGGGGACACTGAAAAGACACTGAGACCTCAAAAATCAATCATTTTTTTTACAGTGGCATGTGAATCTATATTTATTTCGCAATCAATACAAAACCACATATGTTATAATTTCAGTTATATGAAGTCCCAGTTAGGCTGTTGTCACGGCCTGGAATCATCTGTGAGGAAAGGCTCCAGTGAGAAATGAGCTATCTCAGGCTGGTCTCTGGGCATGTCTGCAAGGGATTCCATTATTAGCTATTGTATGAAAATCTAGCCCACTGTGAGCCCCACCATTCCTCAGGCAGGTGGCTCTGGGCTATATATAAAAGCTAGAAACATGAACTACCAAGCAAAATTCCTCCATGGTTCCTGCTCCCATTCCTGCCCTGAGGTGCCCGGCTTCCATCAAGGATGGGCTGTGGACAGGGAGATGACATAACCTTTCCCTCCCGACATTGCTTTTGGTCAGGGTGTTTTGTCACAGCAAAGAAATGAACCTAGAAAACACTGGACATGCTTAGGGCAAACATCTGGCTAAAATGTACACAGTCCTGCTCTTCCTGCTAAGTCCTGAGAAAAACTTTGGCGAGGCCTGGTACTGCTATTCCTCCTGTTTTGCAGAAAAGAAAAAGGTTATTTTAATCATGAAGAATCACAAGGTTTTTTTATTATTAAATGACTGATACTTGTTGGTGTAAGCAGCACATTTTCCTGCCTACCAATTGTGAGCCACTTGGCAGCATCCCAGGGTGCCTGTGCTTTGGTGCTCTGAATTCAGTGTTCTTTGGAAGCCACACTTCTGGAAATGCATGCCATAGAAATTCCCAGAGCAGTCCATTAAGATATATGCCCACGATTTTTTTTTCTGAAATAAAGCGATAATCCAAAAGTAATCAGAAAGTCAATCAACAAATGTTGGAAAGATGAGCAGGTGGCAGACTGGCATTGGAAAATGACCAAGATGTTGAGATTAAAAAGAATCAATCGCAGAAGAGTGTGTCATGTGCTCTTGTTTTTCTTATATCAGATGATAGCCCTTTAAAGTAATAGATACAGAGAAGTAGCTTGATTTTTTTTTTAAATTTGGTCTCTCTTACATTTTTTTTTACATTTTTATTGTTTGTTTTTATTGAGGTATATATTTTTCTCCACTCCCCTCCCTTTTTGTTCCCTCCCCTTCTACCCATTCCCAAGGTCCCCTTGCTCCAAATTTACTCAGGAGATCTTGTCTTTTTCTATTTCCCATGTAGATTAGATCCATGTATGTCTCTCTTATTGTCCTCATTGTTGTCTAGGTTCTCAGGGATTGTAAATTGTAGGCTGATTTTTCTTTGCTTTATGTCTAAAAGCCACTTATGAGTAAGTACATATGATATTTGTCTTTCTGGGTTTGGGTTACCTCATTTAATATGATGTTTTCTAAATCCATTTATTTGCCTGTAAATTTCAAGATGTCATTTTTTTTCTGCTGGGTAGTACTCCATTGTGTAAATGAATCATATTTTCCTTATCCATGCTTAGGTTGCCAGGCATTTAGGTTGTTTTCAGGTTCTGGCTATGACAAGCAATGCTGCTATGAACATAATTGAGCACATATCCTTATGGTATGATTGGGTATCCTAAGCGTATATACCCAAAAGTGATATTGCCTGGGTCTTGAGGAAGGTTGTTTCCTAATTTTCTGAGAAATCGCCATACCGATATCCAAAGGAGCTGTACCAGTTTATACTCCCACCAGCAATGGAGGAGTGTTCCCTTTACCCCACAACCTCTCCAACATAAGCTGTCATTACTGTTTTTTATTTTGGCCATTCTTGCAGGTGTAAGATGGAATCTCAGAGTTCTTTTAATTTGCATTTCTCTGATGACTAAGGATGTTGAACATTTCCTTAAGTGTCTTTCAGCCATTTTAGATTCCTCTGTTGAGAGTGCTCTGTTTAGGTCTGTACTCCATTTTTATTGGATTATTTGTTCTTTTGATGGCCAATTTCTTGAGTTTTTTTGTATATTAGAGATCAGCCCTCTACCCAATGTGGTGTTGGTTAAGATCTTTTCCCATTCTGTAGGTTGCCATTTTGTCTTGTTGACCATGTCCTTTGCTTTACATAAGCTTCTCAGTTTCAGGAGGTCCCATTTATTAACTGTTACACTCAGTGTCTGTGCTACTGAGGTTATATTTAGAAAGTAGTCTCTTGTACCAATGTGTTCAAGTGTACTTCCCACTTTATCTTCTATGAGGTTCAGAGTAGTTGGCTTTATATTGAGGTCTTTGATCCATTTTGACTTGAGTTTTATGCATGACAATAGATATGGATCTATTTTCATTCTTCAACATGATGACATCCAGTTATGCCAGCACCATTTGTTGAATATGCTTTCTTTTTTCCATTTTATACTTTTTTGTCAAAAATCAGGTGTTCATAGGTGTGTGGATTGATATCCGGGTCTTCAATTTGGTTCCATTGGTCCTTCTTTCTCTTATTATGCCAATACCAGGCTGTTTTCAGTACTGTGGCTCTACAGTAGAGTTTGAAGTCAGGGATAGTGATGCCTCCAGAAGTTCTCTTATTGTAGAGGATTGTTTTGGCTATCCTGGGTTTTTTTTTTGCTTTTCCGTATGAAGTTGAGTATTGCCCTTTCGAGGTCTGTGAAGAATTTTTCTGGGATTTTGATGGGCATTTAATTGAATCTGTAGATTGCTTTTGGTAAGATTGCCATTTTTACTGTGTTAATTCTACCTATCCATGAGCATGGGAAATCTTTCCATTTTCTGGTGTCTTTTTCGATTTCTTTTTTCAAAGATTTAAAGTTCTTGTCATGCAGGTCTTCCACTTGTTTGATTAGAGTTACTTCAAAATATTTTATGCAATTGTGAAGGGTGATGTTTCTCTGATTTCTTTCTCACCCCATTTATCATTGTGTAAAGGAGGGCTGATTTTTTTTTTTAGTTAATCTTGTATCCTGCTACATTACTGACGGTGTTTATGAGTTGTAGAAGTTCCTTGGTAGAATTTTGGAGGTTGCTTATGTAAACTATTATATCATCAGCAAATAGTAAGAGTTTGATTTCTCCTTTTCCAATTTGTATTCCTTTGAAGAGAAATAACTTTCTACAATGGTCTTGGAAGGATTTGTGACAGACTATCATGTTCTGTGTAATTCATCTCTGGGTGTTCAAGCTATATTGAAGCCAGAGTTACAGTTGTAATTTAAAAATAAGAATGAGCATGTGACTGGTCATGATACAAGACCACTGACTCCCACAGGAGTCAACACAATGTTTGGGAGTCAAGGCTTTTCATGTTGAAAATGAGAGATTTCTTCTCTTGAGGAAATGTTGGGAATACCACAAAGGAATACTCACAAACCAAGTTGGTTTTCAGTTCTCAATCAAGCTTTTCTCTCTTCAAGCTATTCCTGTCACCCAGACTGAATAAGCCAGTTAACCTGCAAAGGGGTGAAGATGAACTTGATATTCAAGTCAGGGTGTAGGGCACAGAGATGATTGTGAGGTTTCATAAAACGTCCCCCAAAATAACTAGACACAGTTGAGTGGTTTTCATCCCAGCCCTCGGGAGGCAGAGGCAGGCAGATCTCTGTGAGTTCAAGGCCAGCCTGGTCTACTGTGCTAGTTTCAGGACAACTAGGGCTATTACAAAGAGAAACCCTGTAGTAGTAGTAGTAGTAGTAGTAGTAGTAGTAGTAGTAGTAGTAGTAGTAATAGTAGTAGTAGCAATGGAGGAGGAGGAGAAAGAGGAGGAGGAAAAAGAAAGAAAGAAAGAAAGAAGAAGAAGAAGAAGAAGAAGAAGAAGAAGAAGAAGAAGAAGAAGAGGAAGAGGAAGAGGAAGAGGAAGAGGAAGAGGAAGAAGAAGAAGAAGGCAGCACATGGTGATGAGATTCCCCTGTGGAAGTGCCAGCCAAGAGCAAATGTGTAGAGGAAGTACTAAAGCCCTTTCTGGCCCTTCACTTTCTCAGAGGCCAGGTGAGAAGGGGCAAGGCTATGGAAGGGAGTCTGAAGAACACTGTCAGAGTTCTGGTTGTTAACACCACCTGCTGACCTTCCCTGTGAAGTCCCAGGAGAGCCACTTAAGCTCAGAGCTCTTGTGTCCCTTACAGGAAATGGTTCCCAGGGGACTGCAGGGGGAAAACAGATGTTTGAGCACTGAAACTCTGCAAACTCCTCAGGGCAAATGATTTGACATCTGAGGACTACAGGGCAAGGACTGCTAGGCATTGTCAGGTCCTGTCTGATGGGCAGCCAGGAGAACAGAACAGGCAGAGGAGAGGCTGAAGGATTCTCAGGGGGTGAATGTAGAGCAGCAACCAGGCAGCTAAAGCCACAATAGAGAGCCCTATGGTATGGAAAGAATCTCAAAGAATCCAAGAAAGAGTTCCATGGTGTAGATGATCATGCACTATCTCACACCATTTACAGTGGGAAAGACAGGGCCACTAGAAACATCTAACAGGAAACATGAAGTCAATTTACAGCATCCCTGCCCCTTCACTCCTCTCCAGAGCTCTGCCCCTGGAGGGTTCAGAATGAAGGATGCTGTAAACGGAGGTTGCTCCTGCATTTCCAGACCCGAATAATCACACAGAAACTATATTAATTACAATACTGCTTGGACAATAGTTAAGGCGTTTTCCAAGCTAGCTCTTACATCTTAAATTAACCCATTTTTATTCATCTGTGTATCACTATGAGGCTGTAGCCTACCAGTAAAATTCTGGTGTCTGTCTCCTTCAGCATCTACATGGCATCTCTTTGACTCCCTCTTTCTACCTCTGTTTGGATTTTCTGCCTGGCTTTACTCTGCTAAGCTATTGGTCAAAGCAACTTTATTCATTATCCAATAAAAGCAATACATATACAAAAGACCATCCCTCATTAGGCTGCTGTGTAGAAAGCTAAGCCCCACCATTTCACCAACTGGGCTTGTTTTCCAACCTTAAAGGAGAAATCAGAAGAAGCTTCAATGTTGAAAAAGATACAGGACTGTTATATCACATGGAAGTGAACCTTTCTGAACATTTAACTAAGCCAGAACATAGCAAGATAGCTGTGATGCAGTCTTTGGTCAATATGACATAAACTGGACTCACTTGGGAAGAGGGAACCGCAACTAAGAAAAATGCCTCCATCAGATTGGCCTGTTGGCAAGTCTATGGGGGGGGGCATTTTCTTGATTAATGATTAACATGGAGGGTCCAGCCCACTGTGGGTGGTGCCCTGAGCACGTGGTCCTGAGTTGTCTAGCCGTAGAGTAAGTGTTCTTCTGGTCTCTGCTTCAGTTCCTGCCTCCAGGCTCATGTCTTGGGTTCTTGTCCTAATTTCCCTTTTTGATGAACTGTAAGTTACATAATAAAATAAGCTCTTCCTCCCTATTTACTTTTGGTCAATGGTTTATCATAGAGCAACAGAAAAAAAAAAACAGGATACAACTTAGTACCAAAGAGTTGGCTATTGCTATGACTTAGCCAACTGCATTGATTTAGGAAGGACTGTGGAAAGGTCTGGAATTTAGGGTGAAGCAATTGTGTTCTCAGAGATCAATGAGCGGTTATGGGATCCTGGAAGATAAGAACTCCGAGAGAAGGCAGACGATGAAGCACCGGCTGGTGAAGTTTCAAAGGAAGCAAAGACTCTATGGGGTCATTTGTGTGACATACTTGAGAAAAAACAGTCTGTATTTTCTGATCAGCTGGACCTGAGAAATCAGCTGTGATTAAGAAAAGACTAGATCAACCAAAGGAAAACTTGGTTTTCCTGAGGCAATTGACCAGTGTAGTTAAGAAGAGACCAGTATCACTGAGGAGAAATCTTCTGGGAGCACTTCCTCAGGGTCAGCACACAGAAGCTCTGACACGGATGACATGGGCCTTCTCAGAGCTGACAGTAGCAGCGAGGACACGTGGGGAAAACCCAGGCCTCCGGGTTGGTGCAGTTCCACTGTGTAGTTTGATTGACTCCCTCTGTGCTCCCTGTGAGGTCAGCAGAACTGTTGTTATGATCTCAGTTTACAGAAACGGTTCCAGTTCACAGCCACAGTCCAGAACCGGCTTTAAATCCCTGTCTTGTGACTGCAGGGTCAGGTACTGCTCCTGTGCCCTCTTCGTCAGCCAGGACCTCTGCGAGGCTGGCCCTCATCTGTTACCCTGAAACCATGGCCCTTTATCTCTACAAATCCCCTGCTGAGCCTCCATGTCCAATATAAAACACACATCCTAGCCATCTACCCTCCTAAGTACTGCAAGTGCACAGCTCTGCAACTCCAATTACCTCGTGGCTGTACCCCTGCACACATCACTTTAATTATTTAATGGATTTAAAGTAAAAACCACACAAAATATGGCCTTCAGCAGTTGTCATTTTTTTTTCTTTTTCAGAAAACAAACAGAAATAGTTGTTTTGTAATATTCATAAGGCAGAACTCCCCATGCCCATTTGTCTTTTCTGTCCCTGCCCCCTTCAGCACCGCTGGCCCAGTGCCTACTTTGTCCCTTCTGGGTATTGTTGTGAGGCCTTTTGTGCTGTGAGAGGAGCCTGAAAGGAGCACTTTTAAGAGGCAGAAATGTTTGTTTGCTAAGGTTTCCAGTCCATCTGTGCGCCTGACTCAGGACTCAAATACACACCAGAAAGGTTTGTGTTGGTTTCTGGCCACTGTGTGAGCTCACAGTGGCCAGAAAGTAGAGACAGGAAGGGGCTAGGAACTGAGTACCTAGCATGATATGTCTTCCTGCACTTTTTCCAATGGCCAGCTTCCTTCCTCAAAATTCTGTCTCCCATTTTCTACCACCTCCCAACAATGTCACAGCACTACAAGTTCATTAAGGGATGACACCTGTTTGGGATATGTTGGCCCCTAGACCAAAGCCTTTGTTGTTACCCCACTTTCTACAGAAGAAAGTCTGTGCCTTATAGGTTAATAAGATCAAGACTTTATCCAGTGATTGCAGTGTGTGACATGCCTCATAGGCCAAACATCTACCCCCAAGTCCCTTCTTTTTCCTTTCTTTATGAGGATTGCAAAATCAACAAACTCACTTTCATTGTCTTTCTTAAGACTAAAAATGATTTTAACAAATGCTTTAACAATCCCTATATAAAGACAGAACCAAGCAGACATCTCTCTTTCTATCTTAGCCAAATAGGTAATACCAGGAACTAAGAAACAATCTTGTATCTGTGAAGTAAAAACTATGAAAATAGGGCACCCTTTTAATAACAACATTAACCTTTCCAAACAGTTCCACCAACTGGGGACCAAGTATTGAAACATATGAGCCTATGGACCATTCTCATTCAAACCACCACACTCAACATCAGAATTTTATAGCAGAGGAGCAAGCTGATTATATATGTATGCTCTGCTCAAATTTAACACAAAGTATAACAACTTCATAATTATGTGTACCTGGTGTGAGCAAATGTAAGTACTTAACACTAGGAAGTATGTTTGCTAAGAACTTAACTGGAGTCCAATAAAAACCCCTAAAGCCAATTGTCAGATCATAAGAAATACTACACATTCAGAAATAAATTAAACATAACAGATGATACCAACAGGAAAATCCAGAATTGGAAAGTTCTATAGGATAGAGAAGGATTTTTCGATGAATAAAATATAGCAAAAAACAAAAATGGAAACTGACTGACTAAGAAACCAAGAGAAATATCAATAAATACAATTCTACCAGTCCCGCACCTGCTTAAAATGAATCTACAATTTGATAATTTTATCAGTATTGATGGTATAGCTCAGTGATAGTACACTTGCGTAGCTAAGTCTGGTCCTCTGTTCTTCAAATAAATAATAAAACAATACAACAAATACAAAAACCAAGGTAAATAAAAACAAATCTTGGGGTCAATGAACCAGTTCAACAGGTAAAAGTACTTGCCACCAAACACCACAATCTAATTTTGACCCTTGTGATCTATGTGTGATCTACGTATGATCTGTGTGGTGAAATCAGAGAAGTGACTCCCCAATTTGTCGCCTCTGGCCTCCACACTCACTATACAGCATGGGCACACACACACTAAATAAGTGTAAATTAAAAAATTCTAAAATCTTACCAGAACAATTTAGAGAATTTGAACATTGTGTGTTGTTGAAGGATGCCGTGTGGGAATTTCCTCTGAGGTTAAAACCTTTCATCTTGGAGGGAAACTTCTTAAGACAGAGGATATATAAAGGAAGTGAAACAACAGACTATTTTAGTATAGGATGTTTTAAAAGCGGTAAAGCAAGATATCCTAAAGAGGGGGCTGGAGAGATGGCTCAGAGGTTAAGAGCACTGACTCCTCTTCCAGAGGATCTGAGTTCAATTGCCAGCAACCATATGGTGGCTCACAGCCATCCGTAATAAGATCTGATACCCTCTTCTGGACTGCAGGACACTGTATACTAAATAGATAAATAAATAAATAAATAAATAAATAAATAAATAAATAAATAAATTCCTAAAGGGAGGTGAAACAGTCCATTCTACTGGGAAACTGGTTAAGACAGGAAACAAACATCTCAAAATAGCTCCAGGAAGTCCCTAAAACTGACTAGATTCATTAGGCCCCTCCCTCTTAAGGAGACTATAAGCAGTAAAGACCACTGAGAGTCATTGTCAGATAATCCAAGCTACAGTGAAAACTCTCAGACAAGCCCAACCCTTTGGAACAAGTAGAAGTCTGGCAGAACCGCCTGGAAGAGGCTCAGACCAGCTGAGTTATCTGGAAAGGATGCCATGCAACCTGTTGAGCAGCCTACAAGTTGCTCCAGGTTTCCGGGTTTTGTGTACTGTCACCCATGTTAAGGTGACCTTTGGTGGTAATGTGACTGTCTGAATAATTTCTGGTCCTGTAAGAAACCTCACCATATTTCTGTAAGTGAACCCATAAAATCCATCAGTTCACCAAGGAGGACTTTCGTGTTAGCTATAGTTTGGTCTGTTGTCAGTTTTGTATCTAGGGTGAGTAGACTTTGTTCATATCTCCTCAGGAATAGTGTCACGCAAGGCTGCTGTTTCTAATGGTTTGCTTAAGAATGGGCCCCAGGGGCTCAAATGTTTGCATGCTTGGTCTCTGGTTGAAAAGCTCTTTGGACATAATAAGAGGTGTGGCTTTGCTGGGGTAGGGATGTCTTTGTTGGAGGAGGTGTGTTGCTGAGGGGGAGCTTGGATTTCAAAAGCCCACTCCAGGCGCAGCCTGTCTCAGCCTGCCTGCCTGCTCTCCTGCCTGCGGATCAGGATGTAAAGCCCTCAGCTACTGCTTCAGCACCAAGCATGATGATGCAGGACTAACCCTCTGAAACTGTAAGCCAGCCCCAATTAAATGCTTTCTTCTAGAAGAGTTGTCATGGTCTTGGTGTCTCTTCACAGCAGTAGGACAGTGTCCAAGACAATATTAGTTTTTCAGAGACAACAAATAACTTGGTCTCCTGGGGCCTCACTTTAGTTAATCAAGGCAGGAGTAGCGGAAGCATGATTCACACAGCAGACTTTGCCTACCGTCATTAGCAGATGCCCAGTTTGATAAGTAAAAGTGAGAAAAGAATTCTGAAGGGTGCACAGCCCCAAACTATCTTCCCAAACCAGCACAGCGGAAACGGACCTTACAGAGAAGCCTGCCGTTGTTGCTGAATTAAGATGCTCTTGCTGCTGTCACTATTACAGAAAGATTAGTAGCACACAGCACATGCAACATGTGCGTCAGTTTGCAAACTTGGAGGTCCAAAGTGGAGAAGAAGAAGAGGAAGAGGATGAAAAAATTGGATTTTCTTCCCTTTTTAGTTTTTCTACTTTTAAAAACCCAGAGGGTATGCAGGAATGTAAGGACGTTTAGTAAACTTGCCATATACAAAACAGGACAAAAAAAAAACCATTGGTATTCATTCGCTGAACGATGTTTAAAACACAAGTTTAAATACAGCATTCATAATGGCATCGGAGTATTTTCCAGTGCCCAGAAATAAACTTAATGAGGGATGCGAGAGATCTGCCTGGCGATTGGATAAAGCTTTACTGAAACTACTAACAGTCTAAGTAGGCTAAGGAATATGTCACATTTGTATGACCCTTAAACATCTGGCCTCAGCCCACATCTGTAAACTAAAAATTGAAGTATCCCAAAGAGATTTTGTGTGTTAAATCATCTGTTCTCTAGGCCAAGTTAAAATGGAGATTTATAATAAAAAGATACCAATTCATTGAAAAATAACAGTAATCTTATTTCATACTATCCTGGATAATATTTATGTAAGAAATGGACATCTTTTTTAAAAGTGGTTTGACTTTATTGCATTTGACATAAGGCAGACCCTGAGAAGACTGAGTCCTTCTCAACCCAACTACACCAAACAAGCCTCTCCCCCTCCCTTCTTGGAACAGACCAGCTTCCTGCATGTTGGATCCACTTCAGGTAGTTAGAGCTACCTTCAAACCGGTCAACCCCATCTGAATGTATCTGGCTGCTCCTGAATTAGATCCATTCAGCCAGAAGCAGTCCCGTGGGCAGGTCTGGCCTTCTTCCATTTGATCAGCTTCCTTTCTGATGAGAACGGGCAAATCTGTGTTCTCTTGGAGTCCCCCGCTTCAGTTAGTAGAAGTAGGTTAAAATGAAGACGTCTAGTCTGGTCCAGATTCCCTGAAGGAGCAGCCAGTGCACTGCACACCATTTGTCTCTGTGGGGCTGATGCTGGGGAAGAGGAAACCACAGGGTGGGGGCTGCATGTTTCTGTCCTGGCTGCTATCCAACACCAGTTGTACTAAGCCTAGCGACTATATGAACCCTTACTCTGGGGATACCAATAATCATTTCACAGGTCAAGAAATCCAGACACAGAGACATCCAGTCCCTTGCCCCGAGCTTCATACTGAGATGCATGGCAGAGCATCTTGTTTGAAGGCTCTGGGGCCATACCTCCCAGATGCTGTCGTAAAATGCGTAGTAAGAGCCTTGTCTCACACTCAAGAAAGAAACTAGCTCCCACTACAATCTCATCCAAAAAGAAAAAAGTAATTCCTTCAAAGTGATTTAAGGACTGGGGAGATGACTCGGTGAGTAGGTACGGTTGTCCTGCAAGCACCCAAGTCTGCGTTCAAATCTCTAGCGCCCACATGGAAAAGTCAGACATGACTTCATCGTGCATGGAACCCCAGCTTTGCAGGGACAAAAAAAAAAGGTGGATCCTGGGACTTTCCCGGTCAGTCAGCCTAGCTAAATTAATGAGCTTCCATTTCAGTGAGAGACCCTGTCTCAGGGCAGTAACATGGAGAATAATAGAGAAAGACACCATCATATCCTACATACATGCTTTCTACATGTGAGAACACACACACATACTTATGACATCCATGTAGATGAAGACACTTAGGAACTTGCATTGATTGTGACTACATACACAATGCTGCAACTCAGCCTTTCTACCCTAGAGCTGTGTCTTGGAGAAATGAGAGACACGTTCACATTTTTTTACAAGGTACACACTGGGACATACCTATCCTAGTGAAAAGCACCTTTGAATCCAATGATAAAAGGCAGATTATATCACAAATGCAGTTGTTATATACTTATTCACTGTGGGGGTGTTGGAGTACTCACCCATGCTACCCCGTGTCTGAACTCTATGTGAAAGACTGTAGTGTGTGATCCTTACGAAAAGGCTGCAAAATGCTTGCATGACTCAAGAGCAGGTGATCTATCGTGGGAAGAATAAACACGTTACAAAACTAGCTATAACCAAATGTGATTAAAACATGGAATTACTGTTTGTGATCTGAAGAATTTTCCAAATTCTTTCCATAACTATCATCTATTACTTTTTTACAAGCCTGTCTAAAAATAATACATAGCCAGGGTGTCGGCCCACGTCTGCAGACTGTGTGATCCCACAGTGTCAGGCCTCTTCAGGAGGAGGGGCTGCCAATAAACAAATAGGAGAGTGAGGAGAGCTGGTGCCACGTCCAGCGAGCCAATGACCCCTGGAGCTGACCAGGAGAAGCCAGGGCCAACGGAGGTGACCAGAGCCCCACCCTCTGCTCTGAAGTTCTCCCACTGCTGCGGGTCAACAGGGAAGGCTCCGGTCACTCTGGCCAGCACTGAAAACAGTTTCAAAGGCACATTCAAAATAAGGCCAAAGGTCTCAGTCCAGCATCCAGTCTGGCTCTTTTAGACTTCTTGACTGTTTTCCATGGTAACACAGCCCTTCCCTGGAGAAAGACCCTTTTTCCCTCGCACTGATGAAGTTTTCCCATCTGTTGAGCACACTGCAGTTTTCCTTCCCCATCCTCTACCCCCAAAATATCTGTCTAAGCCAAAAGATGGTGGTGAGCTGACTGTTGAGCAGTCCACCAGGATGGGCTGCCATGATATGTACCACTTATTATCAGCTATGTGCTACTCACAGGCGTTGCCCCCCATTTAATCCTGAAAGCCTAAAATGGAAAGATAGCGGTGCCTTTCCCCTGGAACAAAGATAAGAGTCCCAAGGTTTGATTAAGTTAAGCAACTCTTCCATAGTCAGTAAACGGTAGGAAGCTAGTTCAAATTAAGGCTGGTCTGTGTCACATCAGGGAGGCTGGGCAGGCAGGACCATCTGTGTTTAACAGGTGGCAAAGCTGAGTCTGGCTTCTGGGAAATGCGGAAGTGGTCTGAGAATCCAGACCTCCTGGATCCTCTGTGCTCTTAAGTACCTCTCTGAACTCCGAGCCAAGGAGAGACCCTGCTGAAGGTCACTCAGTGGATGGCAAGTCAGACATGGTCTTCATGGACTCAGAGAGTTCTTGGGGAAAGTTCTTCACCAGAAGCCAAGCCTAAACAGATTTGAAGGCTAATTTTAAGGAAAAACAAGCAATATTGTTCTTCTATAAAAAGCACAAATAAGCAAAACCCACTGAGGTCCTGAGGATGGTGAACGGAAGCCTCTGTATTGCCTCTGTTGTTTGTAACCAAAGCTACTTGGCGAGGAACTCTGCATATGTATGCAGGCAGTGAGCAGCCCTGCATGCTGCGTGTGTGTGCAGGTAATGAGAAGTTCTGCATGCTGTGTGTGTGTGCAGGTAATGAGAGGTTCTGCATGCTGTGTGTGTGTGCAGGCAGGGAGCATTCCTACATACTGCATGTATGTGCAGGTAGTGAACAGTCTTGTATGCTGCATTGTGTGCAGGCAGGGAACAGACCTGCATGCTGCATGTGTGTGCAGGCAGGGAGCAGCCCTGCATGCTGCGTGTGTGTGCAGGCAGGGAGCAGGGCCTGTGGAGGTATTCCAGTGGCTCATTTCCCTCCCATCTACCATCCCATACTTCTGTGCTTGTGTTGTGGACCCCAAGGCAGACAGCCCTGGGCTTCATCTCCTTCCTCCACTCTGTACAAATGTTTACTTTTGGGGAGTTGCAGCTAATGTCTCTGGAGAGGCATGAAGTGGAATGTTTGTTCACAAGAGCTTCAAGCTGGGTCATTTGACTGGCTCCACTTGTTCCCAGGCTGAGGTCTCAGTTACCATTCACTTCAGTCCCTGAACTCAACGAGGTCCTGTGTCCTGCCCAAGACATGGCAGGAGGAAGATTCTTTCACCGAAAGCAAAGCTTCTACTCGAGAAGCTGCACTGAGAAGCTCATCATAGGTCTACTTTTACATGCACACCATAGGTCTACTTTTACATGCACACCATAGGTCTTCTTGTACGTGCACACTGTAGGTCTACTTTCATACGTACATTGTAGGTCTACTTTTATATATAGTAATTTTCTTTTACCTGACATCTTGGAAGGCAGCCTTTGGGAAGTAACTTTTTATTTGTTTTCTTACATGGGAGAGTGACTGAATTAAAGAATTAACTTTTTTTCTCCACAGATGGTCTAGACAAAGAGTAAGTAAAATTGGTTCACACTTTTTGGAGCAATTCATGCTTAAATACATGGGAATTCAGCCATATTTTTAATGTATCTATTAAGCTTTTATTGTAAAAGGAATTACACTATGAATGAGTTTAAACTAAGGTATCTGTATTCATGTATGAATATATTCACATATGTGCACACAGGTGATCATGCATATGTGTGCATGCGTATGGAGGCCAGAAGTGGACATCGATGCCTTCCTCTGACACTTTCTACCATTTTTTGATGAAGGCTCTCTCACTGAATCTCAAGCTTGTGACTCAGCTAGACTGCTTGGCTAGCAAGTCCCAGGAACACCGTTATCTCCTCATCTCTCATTCTGGAATTGCGGGCGCGCACCACAGCTCTGACATTTTGGTGTGGGTTCTGACTGGTTCACATTAGATCCCCATTCCCGTGTTACCACCACGGTACTGGCAGCCATCCCCCAGCCTGTGTAAGAATCTTTAAAAGTAATCATCACTAAGTATTTGTAACATTTGCTGACATGCTCCCTTATCTAAAGCATGTTAAGTCAACAATGTTCAGGATGTTCAAAGTTGTGAGACCATTGTCTTTTTCCCTTTTCCCCACCGTTCTAGAAATTGATCCCACAGGCTCTCGCACACGTGAAACAAATGCTCTATCACTTATCTACATCCTCAGTCCGATATTGGGACGTTTTTCAGCACCTGTATCTTCTTCTAGTGTTCCTTTCGTGTAGCTTAATGTTGGTCAGGTGGTAGCATGGCCCGGCGCCTTGTTTTTTTATCTAGCGAGCAGCATCCCCTGGGTGGCTGTTCTACATCTCATCTGACAGATGAGGATCTTTCCACTCTCTGGCTATGGAAAAGAAGGCTGACCTGCATCAAAAGAACACATAATCCAATAAAAAAAAATGGAGTACAGACCTAAACAGAGAACTCTCAACAGAGGAATCTAAAATGGCTGAAAGACACTTAAGGAAATGTTCAACATCCTCAGTCATCAAAGAAATGCAAATCAAAACAACTCTGAGATTCCATCTTACACCTGTAAGAATGGCCAAGATCAAAAATACTGATGACAACTTACGCTGGAGAGGTTGTGAGGTAAAGGGAACACTCCTGCATTGCTGGTGGGAGTGCAAGTTGGTACAACCCCTTTAGATGTCAGTGTGGTGATTTCTCGGAATGTTGGGAAACAACCTTCCTCAAGACCCAGTAATACCACTTTTGGATATATACCCAAAGGATGCTCAATCGTGCCACAAGGACATGTGTGATGTTCACAGCAGCATTGTTTGTCATAGCCAGAACCTGGAAACAACCTAAATGCCCCTCGACCAAAGAATGGATAAGGAAAATGTGGTACATTTACACAATGGAGTACTACACAGCAGAAAATGACATCTTGAATTTTGCAGGCAAATGGATGGAGCTAGAAAACATCACTTTGAGTGAGGTATCCCAGACCCAGAAACACAATTATCACATGTATTCACTCATAAGTGGTTTTTAAACATAAAGCAAAGAAAACCAGGCTACAATTCACAATCACAGAGAATCTAGACAACAATGAGTACCATAAGAGAGACATACATAGATCTAATCTATATGGGAAGTAGAAAAAGACAAGACCTCCTGAGTAATGAGCATGGGGACCTTGGGAGAGGGTTGAAGGGGAGGGGAAAGATAGGGAGGGGAGCAGAGAAAAATGTAGAGCTTAATAATAATAATAATAATAATAATAATAATAATAATAATAATAATAAAGCCTGACCTGAACTCTCATGAGCACATTTGTTGTGTGCATGTCTCCAGTACATCCCAAGCAATGTGATCAACTAACTGAGTGGCTAGAGAGAGGGCTCGGCAATTAAGAGCACTTCCTGTTCTTGCAGAGGACTGGAGTTCACAAGCACCTACAACTCCAGCTCCAGTAGATCCAACACCCTCTTGTGGCCTCCATGCACACCTGCAGCACTCAGAAGCACGTGGCCACAGAATTTGCCTGTCTGCAGTTTCCATCTCACCTCTAATTAGTGTGCTTCTACTTCAGCAGGCAATTATTTTCCCTGTCTCGCATCCATTAACACTTGATAAAACTTCCCCTCTGCTTACGTGTAGTTTGATGTGAGCATCTCAGGAGTCATCCCTGGTGGAAACTGGTTGGCTGTAAATCTGAGAACCAATGTCTGGACTCCCAGCTCTGTTTTGCTAAGGTGTCCACAGGCTGGTACCACACCTTCTTGACTTACAGATCTGCAGGTCTTGCTTTGCTCTTCTTTTCATCGCTGTCTTAGCTACTCTGGTGTCCAGTCGGCACTGTGAAGCGTCTGAGGACAGGGAACGACTTCCTTTGGGTAGGCCTGTGTGGTGTTTTCTTGATTGCTAACTGATGTAAGAGGGGTCAGTCTACTGTGGGTGGTACAACCCTAGGCAGGTGACCCCCATGGAGGTACAAGGTGGTTGAGTGTGAGCCTGGAAGCAAGCCAGCAGGCTCCAGCATCCCTCCGTGGTTCTGCTTCAAGCTCCTACCTTGGCTTCCCTTAATGATGCATTGGAACCTGCAAGCCAAGTAAACTCTCTCCTTCCTCAAGCTGTTTTTGGTCAGTGCTTCATTGCAACAAAAAAGCAAAGAAGAAAGATTGGGTTCCCTGAGTTTTGCTAGCATGAGGAACAACTTGCAGTTTTATCAAAAAGCCAGCTAACTGTTCCCCCAGAACTGTGTAAAATCTACAAACAAATCCGGGAAGTGTCTTCGTCCTAACAATATTTTGTCTTCTATTGTGTGGACAGGGTGTTCCTGTTCATTGATTTAATATTCTTGCAGCATTTGTCAACAATTTTTAAAAGTTCAGAGAGTAAATATATTTTTGCAGTAAATTTTTTCACAGTCTATTTTTTTAACGATGTTAGAAATGAAATTTTTTTTATTAAACACTGCTGATTATTTCTCGGCTGGCTTATTTTTCTGTTGGCTTTTTTCTCGGCTGGCTTATTTCTCAGCTTCCTCCCCCCAGAAGGGGTCTTTGGAGGATGCAGCACTAAGGGCCTAATGTATCTCAGTAGATCAGCCTATGTCACCAGCATTGGCGACCAGAACTGCAGTTATATCCCATTTGTTCAACAAGCGCAATCCATTTAGACCCCTGCTTAAGGGGCCACATCCAGGACTGACCAGGACTATCTTGATGTGGCCCAGCCCTCAGCTCTGCTTCCCTAAAACTCATATTGGCAAACTAGGTTTGGGCTGCAGACAGATTTTCTCTGTGGGGAGAGCAGGAGCCATCACTCCAAGGAGAACTAATTTACCTGTAATGTCAACCCTGAGAGAAACCAGTGAGCAAATGCTGCCAAACAGAGGCTTTCTGTGTTTAGAAAACCTCTTGAATCCACCCAATGCCTAGGCTCATGAAACAAAGGTTCAGGCACACAGTTACAGGAAGATCTCCAGACCTAAAAGTTCCCTGCGGTCTGTGGTACTGGATTCCCTCAGAGGTCACTGCCCAGCATTTCTGCTTGGAGGTACCAGTGGGACCTTTATAGAGATTCCCCCTAGCTATATGCCTCAAGTTAGGAACCATCGCCACCTGGACCCAGCAGGTGCCCACTCGTTTCTCCATCACTGCCTTGGTTGAGCAGGTGCCCACCCCCTCCTTTATTTAGGAAATCACATTTATCCTTGGGCCCTGTATCCTTCTCAAAATAGTTATGATATCTCTTGGGGGGGCATGGGGAGCTAGGAACAAAATGTAATCTGTGTAGCCCAGCCTGGTGCTGGTTTCAGGGGTGCACCATCACGCCTGGCTTTATAAACAGTTGCCGGTATTCCAAGTGTCACTGCAAACACGCACACGTTTGTTTGAACGTAAGAACAATATATCTGGCTTGGGTCCAGCTTCCTTACTCTCTGGCTTCCAGATGTGGAAGCTTTGTGGCACTTCTTACACCTACAAGTCTGATGTCAAGAAAACCAAAACCACCAGAAGAAAAAACACTTGAGCAGTTTTCCCTGGACGAGCCTGCTGGATCTCAAGACCTTAAAAACATTTTTCTGTGTTGTCTTCGTATTTCACTGGAGGGCCCATCGAGACGAGGGCAGTGCCAAGCAGTTCCTTCTGGTTTATTTCCAACCGCTTCAGGCTGTCAGCCACTAAGAGGAGACACTGAAAATCATTCGAGGATTCAAAAAAAAAATAGTATTTGAGGATTCCTCCTTTTTATCAAAAAAAAAATCCCTAGGTGAGAGTGAAGATGGACAGACCCTGAAGAGGTCCTGTGAGCGGGGGATGAGGATGGATGGACCCTGAAGAGATCCTCAGGGTGGGGTGAGGATGGATGGCTCTGAAGAGGTCCTCAGGGTGTTCAGACCAGGAGTTCTTAGACTGACCACAGCAGCTCCTCCTGTATGGGGAGGGCTACACATCTCCATCCCAGTCTCTGGGCCTCACCTCTCCACCTGCCAGGGTCCTGCCAAGAAATGGGCTTCAACACGATTCCACAGCCTCTCTACACAAGGCCCTCTCTACAGTGCCCACAACCTGTACCCCACTACCCTCGACTCTTTGCCCAGCACCCATCTTCCTCTCAGCAGCCATGCTTGCCCTTCCAGAGTGCCTGGCTTACTCTTGCCACTCCCTGAGACACTGACAGGCTCAAGGCAGCTGCCCATGTCCTGGTCACCCAATCACAGCACATTTACTGTTTAGTGCATGACAGGCCCATAGCCTTGTGATGGAGGAGGGTCATATGTCTATTAGTTAATAAAGAAACTGCCTTGGCCCTTTTGATAGGACAGCAGTTTAGACAGGCAGAGTAGACAGAACAGAATGCTGGGAGAAAGAAGCTGAGTCAGGCAGTCGCCATGATTCTCCCACTCCAGACAGACGCAGGTTAAGCTCTTTCCTGGTAAGCCAGCTCGTGGTGCTACACAGAATATTAGAAATGGGTTAGATCAATATGTAAGAGCTAGCCAATAAGAGGTTAAAACTAATGGGCCAAGCAGTATTTAAAAGAATACAGTTTCCTTGTAATTATTTCGGGTAAAGCTAGCCGGGTGGCTGGAAGCAGCCTCACCGCTCCCACCACAAACAGATTTTCCCTAACTGTACGCCTCAAGTTAGGAACCATCGCTGTTTGTGGGTGCCCTCTTCTTACCTCCACAGACACTGCCTTGCTCAAGCGCAGATACAGATGCACATGCATAATAAACAATAACATACATCTTACATGAAGAAGAAATGAAACTTGCCTTGGGTCCTGCAACAGAGGCAGGATGGGTTTGCCTCTGACCTCCATGAAGATGTTCTGAGTGATCCCGCCTTCTAGAAAGTTGTGTTGCATTTGCAAAGCCTTCTGGTGAGACAGGAGGGTGACCCTGTGTGCTTGGGAGCTTGGTTTTACCAGATTATTCCAACACCCCTGTCTTGTTTCCTTCTTCCCCACCCCCTCAGGACTCCATGCCTTCAAAGCCGGAGCCCACCACAGCTCTGGGAGTTGGCCTGGGGTTGTCCCACCCTGCACTGGCTACCCCACCTTCTGCCTTCTGGGCAGGGGTACTGCTCAGTGGTAGAATACTTGCTGAGGACTTTTAAGATCTTGGCCTCTCTTTTTCTTTCTCTCTCTCTTACACACACACACACACACACACACACACACACACACACACACGGCCCATATAAAAGTTACCAAGTTCCTCTCCCTCCCTTTCAAGGAAACAATTCCCATTAACGGTAAAAAAAAAAAAAAAAAAAAAAGTCCTAGTAAACGGGAGGCCCTGGAATTGGGCACCCTTCACTGCAGTGGGTAGCCAAGGTCTGCCTTCACACACCTGCAAGAGGAGTCCTGGGCTCTGAAGTCTCCCCCTGGCCAGCCTTGATTTTAACTGAATCCCTTAGCCGGGCTACTTGACTTAAGCAGGGTACACCACACATGCGCGGTACACGTCCATCTATGCAGACAGGCTTCCTTTGCTCCCAAAGGATGGTCTCTGGGAACCGCACCACGGATGGCACATTTCTTCTCTGAAGTGAGGCAACAGCTGGGCCAACACACAGGGGACAGTATTTGATAGCAGCCTTTACACAAGTGCTTCCATTTGGCAGATAGAAAAACAGACAAGAGGAGAAAAACTTGCCTCTCGGACGAGAGCTGGAATACAGAACCAGGGCAGGGCTTTCCGTGAGCCAAGTTCATGGTTCTCAGAAAGGACTTTTACTTCTTCGCTTCCAGAAGTATTCATTACTTCAGCTGCATGCGCTCACTGTCTAGTCAGGGACTAAAGTCAGAGGGTTCCTGAAGGTTGGCGCTGAGGCAGCACTGCCACCTAGTGGCTGCTGGCGCCTTGCTCCAGCTCTTCCCCAACCATCTCCGCAGGACAGCTGCACCAGCAGACTTTTACACTCCCAGTCAGACGATGTCAATAGACATTTGAAATCAAAATTATGACAGTGAAGATCCAAGTACACATTGACCATGTCCGTCTGCCCATTAGGGCTTGTCATCCTCAAGCTGAGATCGCCTTATTGAAGAAGCTCTCATCCTTCGGGCATAGGGTAAGACCATCCGGACTCTTAAGCCCGGTACCACACTTCCGAACCCAGATAGGTAATTTTCTGCTGTAGCCATCACCCCCTTCAAAGCCAAGGAACTGGTGCCCATGCCCCATGTCCTCGACTACAGCTTTAAGTGGCACACACACAGTAATCGATCTCTTGCCCTTATGTCTGGCACTCCAGCGTCTCCATAGCTGGGCGTTCTCTCCCGGCCATTTCTATTGGGCAATCTAGCCCGTGTACCCCTCTCCACAGCTAACGCCTACAGAGTGCAGGCTCTTTTCCAGCTTTGCCTTATGATAGTACGAAGCTAAAGGGAAAGATTGCTGCCAGGCAGGTCAGTTAGGGCCTAGTCAAGATGTTTGAGGCTTCACACAGGGAGGGAGGAAGGGAGGGAGGGAAGGACATACAGTATTTTTCTTTTTGTGTCTACCTTCTTTCACATTTGGCATCATAGCTTCAAGATTCATCCATGTTGTAATTTGCATAGACCTCAGTCTGAGTAGATTAAAGTCTGAGTGTATTTTCCTGCTCTGAGCAGTCTTTGATGGACACCTGTACCACCTCATTCTGCAGGCAGTAGTGCTGTGTCAACTGCTCCAGCATCCCAGGTTGCCTCTCTGGGGCACCCACATGGGACAGTAGAAATGTTGGCTCCTATGGAATTCTAGAGAACCTCTTGAGGATGCCAGGTGGGCACTCTTTTCTTTATGCTTGTTCATAATGTTGTTTCCAGTCTGTTTCTTTGGTAACATTTAAAATGTGTGTGTGTGTGTGTGTGTGTGTGTGTGTGTGTGTGTGTGTTTGCTTGTTTGTTTGTTTTGAAACAGGGTTTCTCTTTGTAGCCCTGGCTGTCCTGGAACTCACTTTGTAGACCAGGCTGACCTTGAACTCAGAGATCTGCCTGCCTCTGCCTCCTGAGTGCTAGGATTAAAGGCACGAGCCACCGCCAACCAGCCCTTAAATTTTCTTTTTCTTTTTTTATAATTTTAAATTTTTTATTCATTTTTCATACCAACCACAGTTATCCTTCCCTTCCCTCTTCCCCTGCCATCCTACTTCCTATCCACTCCTCAGAAAGGGTAAGATCTCCCATGGGGAGTCAACAAAGCCTAGCCCATCAAGTTGAGGCAAAACTAAGCCCCTCCCCAGCCTGCATCGAGTTTGAGTAAAGCATTCCATCACAGGGAATGGGCTCCAAAAATCCAGCTCATGCACCAGGGATAGATCCTGGTCCCACTGCCAGGGGTCCCACAAAGAGACCAAGCCACACAACTGTCACCCACGTGCAGATGTCCCATACCAAACTATCTAGCTGTCGGTCCAGAGTCTGTGAGCTCCCAGGAGCTCGGGTCAGCTTTCTCTGTGAGTTTCTCCATCAAGATCTTGACCCCCTTGCTCATAATATCCCTCCTCCTTCTCTTTGACTGGACTCCTGGAGCTTGGCCTGATGCTTGGCTGTGGATCTCTGCATCTGCTTTCATCAGTTACTGGATGAGGTTCTATGATGAAAATTAGGGTAATCACCAATCTGGTTACAAGAGAAGGCCAGTTCAGGCACCTTCTCCACTGTTGCTAGGAGTCTTAGCTGGGGTCATTCTTGTGAATTCCTGTAAATTTCTCTAGCACCAGGTTTCTCCTTAACTCCATAATGGCTCCCTCTGTCTAGATATCTTTTTCATTGTTCTCCCTCTCCATTTCTCCCTCCAACTCAACCGAACATCCTGTTCCCCCATGTTCTCATTCCCCATCCTCTTCCTCTATTGCCCCCCCCCCATTTTTTTCTTTAAAAAATATAATTGATGCCGGGCGATGGTGGCGCACGCCTTTAATCCCAGCACTCGGGAGGCAGAGGCAGGCGGATCTCTGTGAGTTCGAGACCAGCCTGGTCTACAGAGCTAGTGCCAGGACAGGCTCCAAAGCCACAGAGAAACCCTGTCTCGAAAAACCAAAACCAAATATATATAATTGGTTTTGCGGAACAGAAACCAGAGGGTGAGACCAGACCCTTTTTGGCCCTCATGTTAGCCCTTTCCCTGTCTGTGCCCTGGGAAGCTCTGTTCATTGGTTCCATATGTGACTCCCCCATAACAACTGTTTCAGAAAGACTTGCAGAGATCTTCATTGTAGCAGCACACACACCTGAGAAAGTATTAAGCAGCTGATGGGCAGGACTTTGAGGCAGCAGCAGCCCTCCAGTGCTCAGCTCTCATACGAAAGAGCTGAGGTGCATAACCAATAGCACACTGGGAAATTCTGTTGTATGACTTCCCACGCTATGTCAGACGTGGTAGCCTGTCCCTTGCTCTTTCTTGGATCACTTGCCTGGGAGAAAACACACACCTGTGTCCAAAAGACATTCACAGCAATTGTACGGAGAGGTTCACGTGGCAAGGGACTGAGTAATCCTGGCATCAACTTGCCAGTGACGTGTGGTCCTGCAGCCTCATTCAAGCCTTCAGCAGACTAGAGTTGGTGTGGGAAGTCCTGTATATGTGCTGCTCTTATTGTTTTATGAATAACAAAGCTGCTTTCGGCCAATGGCTTAACAGAATATAGCCAGGCTAAAAGAGATAGATAGAGAGACAGCGAGAGACAGAGACAGAGAGAAAGAGAGATAGAGAGTAGGCAGAGTCAAGGAGAAGCCATGTAGGCCTGCCAGAGACAGACACCAGATGGAACCTTGCTGGCAAGCCACAGCTACGTGGCAATATGCAGGTTAATAGAGATGGGTTTGTTCAGGATATAAGAGCTAGCTAAAATTATGCTTAACCTATTAGCCAAACAGTGATTCAAATTATACAGTTTCTGAGTGATTGTTTCAGATCCGGGCAGCCAGGAGTGAACAAGTAGTCTCCCTACTACACAGAGCCTCAGTGGACATCCTCACCACAGACCCTAGTTGAAGATGCTGGCCAGTCCATCAGATACCATCTTGCACATTGGGATGGCCAGTGCTGCTGAAGCAAACTGTTACAGTTCTTTTGCAAATGCTACTGCAACACAGTTCTGTTGCTAGGGCACCTATCTCCAGTGACACTGAGTATCACATGACCACACAACACACTAGTAGGCTTCTTCATTCACAGAAGGGTTAAATGCTGAAGTTCTCAATGGGTTCTGGGGACGTGTGTGAATGTGGTATTAGGCATGTAGAAGACACTCCACTCTTGCTGATGTATTACTGATTCTCCCCCTTTCACATTTTTAAGCTCTCTCTCCCTTGGTGAATAGGTGTTCTCCCAGTGTTGTCTAAAGTGTCACACTGGAGGGACAGATGGGTGTGACAGTTCTTTCAGTACAGTTGTAGAGAAAGATCATGTCCTACCCAGGACATGGACTGGATGATCAGGTCCATCTTGCCAGAACACAGATTAGAGGGAATTTTGGGTTGTCTTCATGCCGTGTTCTAAGAACCTGACCATGTGGAATGGTCTATTCCAGCACTAACAATGTGAGGGGTCCAGGTGCAGAGGTGCAGATTCTAATTCCTGCCCAGCAACTCCAATGTAAAGAGGGAAACCGCTGTGTTCCTGGGGCTAAGCTACTGAATCATGTGGGTTGAAGTTCCCTGAAAAAGCCACTCTTAAATATTGAGTCTACAGACTTATTAGAATGGTCTGATTGTAGAGAGTTAAAATGTTACAGACCAATAGCCAAAATTACCTTAGGTTATCTTTAATATTCTTAAGGGCCGTTTATCACTTCTCTCTCTTGCCGCGCACCGCAGCAGCCCCATCTGCGCTGTACGCACTAGAACCCAGTTCGCGAGCTTCGGGGAAGGGGCTGGAGGTTGAGAATACACACGCAGAGACAGACCGACACACAGACCTTCCAATACTGGTACCAAAAAGCCCCCCCCTTTAATCGCGCCATGGAGGCTTAAATACACTGCAGTCAATGGCCAATAGGTGAAAATCCCATCCTCTGATCCTCTAGGCTAGGCACAGCTTCTAGTAACTTCAATTAGAAGGCTCTATACAGGGAAGAGCAGGACTCAATTAGTCCCAACACTTTCTGACCAGGCATTCTTTTAACTAACAGGTAAAACCTTTAGAATGTATTCTTAGCAGACCAAAAGCTAAAAGGTCACCAGATACCAGTGTAACTTATAAAACCTGTCTGATGTCCCCATTAATGTATTTGGCATATGGCATATACCTTACTTAAAACAAAACTAATATGTATGCATGTGGGTGTACATATATCACAGTACACATGTGGAAGTCAGAGGAGAACCTTTAGGGAGTCAGTTCTTGCCTTCTGCCTTGAAGCAAAGCCCCTGTTCCACTACTGCATTGCCTGGTCTACCCCAGGCTACCTGGCCTATGAGTTTCAGAGGATTCTCTCATCTCTACCTTCCACCTCACTTCCACACAGAAGTGCTGGAGTGACAGGTGCATGCCACCACATCCAGCTCTTAAGGGCTCTAGGACTCAAACTCAAGTCAGCAAGCTTGCACGGCTAATGCATGACTCACTGAGCCACCTCCCTAGCTCCTGCACGGATAGATAACATTCTGTTCTATGGCTGGAAGTTCATGCAACCATCTCAAGGGTAGAACTTGTCACTCAGAGCAACTCAGATCCATTTACACTGGTCTCACAGTGCTCTCTGGAGCAAGAGCGCAAGCCTAACACAGGGCTTGCTGAGATGTGACACACAGCTTCTGCAGCACATCTGCAGGCACTGTGAGCTGAAGACTCCCACAGACCACAATTGTGGCTTTGCAACAGAAAAAAAAAAAAACCTTTTCCAATTTTGGATTTGGCTATTAAGGACTTTCTCCTGTCCAAGGCATTGATTGCATAGTTTTTCAGGCATGTGTTGGGAGCTGCAGATCTCTGGCCCCTTGACTTTCTTTGCTTGATTTAGACCCTTTGGCTGCTGGAGTGAACTGAGCAAAACACCTGTGCCTGCAGCTGCTCTGAGCACAAGACGTAGAAGGCAGGAGAGTGGGTTCTGGCTGCTGAAAGATCCCGAGAGCTGGGTGTGGCTAAGGATCTCTATATAATCTGCCCCTGAGCACAATAAAGTTTGGCAATCTTGTATCAAGGATGACCCATGTCCATGTGTCTTTGTCTGTCTGTGTGCATGTATTTTTAAGTCTTCAGCTTAGTTCCTGGCTTGCATACCATCTTGTAGTGGCATGGGTGCTATAGGATTGTTTCAGCTGTTTACAAGTGGAGGCTCCCAGAGAGATCAGAAACTAGGGAGACGCTGAGAAGATCACCCTTGGGAATAGTGACGGTGGATTATATGATGCATATGTGTTTTTTATCCCAAGACTCTTGCCCAATAGAGGTTCCAGGTGGTGCAGGCACCACAACAGGAGTCACCGCTGAGATAGGGAACTAGAGATTCTCTGAGGGACACCCTCCAGAAGGCTGGCCAGCAGGAAAGAAATAAAGAGGAGGTGGGAGGGTGAATTGAAGGCCTCAAAGTTTTTTAAAGAGACAAAGTAAAGAGTAAGTTTTAAAAGAGACAGAGTATAGACAGTCAGATCAAAAGAAGAAAAGATGACGTATGTTATTGTGTTGTCTTTTGTGTTTTTGACTGGAGAAAAGACATTTGATTCTGGGAACTGCTAAGAAAGGTATCTGGACTTTAAAATACAGGTTTAAGAATGTGTTGCTTTGGAAAAGAGGTTCTGTTTTTGTCTCCACAAAGGATGAGAACCTGTGGATTCATTCCAGGCTAACGTGGTTTGATACACCAAGACCCCTTGAAATGTCTCTGTGAATACCCCCTAAAGATACAGTGCTCCCAAACAGCAGAAAGTAGTTTAAGAGAGAGCTACGCCCAAATTCTCAAAAAATGTTCTCTAGAGGTTGTGAGCCCAATGAGCAGGGTGCAGGTGGCGAGCTCGGCCCCTTCCATGATTCCTGAGAGCTGGCCTACCTGCTGCACCAGCCACCTTGGGGCTGTGGCCCTGCTCCAAGCTGTGAGCCACCACCCCTCCACCAGCCCCGGGCCTCTTCCAGTGCCGCCATGATGGTGGGCGGCAGGATTGTGACATTCAGCCACTGTGAGTCTTTGCAGAGAGGCCCAGAAGACAGTGGTGGTCTCCGGCTTTGCGCACCCAAGCGGCCTGAGCAGCGAGTCTTCCTGCAGAACCCGAGGAGCCCATGCGGCAGTCGCAGAGGGTCCCTGAGTGTGTCTGCTGCCCTGGCTCTCAGTGGCAGCCGGAGGCATGTTGCCCTGGCCTAGTCGGTGCCTGGTCTGGTGGAGCTGTGCCACTGGTTGTAAGTGGCATATGCCCGGTAGGATTTGCAAGCTGCGGGGGCAGTTCTGGCCACTAAACCTGTGTGGTATATACATTAACAGACCAGGGCTTTAGCCCCGAGGAGGGGCTGGGCAGAGATCCCTAGGGGGATCCCCAGGCTGTTGCCAACAGGAAGGATTGACTGTGGAGTGTGGCAGGGACAGAACGAGGTTGGAAAATTTATTCTAAGGGCCACTGTTGAGCCACAGGTTGCAGTTCCCATCAAATGGAGAGAGGCCGGGCCAGTGTTGGTGGAACGGTGGCCCCTATCAGAGGAAAGGTTACTGGTTGCTCAGCAGCTTATGCAAAACAGTTAGCTGCTGGGCATGTGGTCCCATCCACTTCTTGGAAAAAAGAAATCTGGCAGTTGGTGACTATTGCAGGACCTCAGGCAGGTTAAAATTATGGGATCATTACAGCCAGGATTGTCCAGACCTGTGGCTATCCCTAGGGATAGGCACATGGTGGTCATCGACCTCAAGGACTGCTTTTTACTATTTCTTTGCATCCTGAGGACTCACCCAAGTTTGCTTGCGGTATTCCCTCTCTTGACTTCAGAGAGCTGCACCAAAGGTATCAATGGGTTGTGTTGCACCAGGGCATGGCAGGTGGTTCGGCTTTGTGCCAGGTGTGTGTGTTTCCAGTGCCTTGCAGCCCCTGGGGGGGGGGGCAATGTCCCCAGCTATACGCCATTCATGGTGGATGGTATTCTTGTTGCAGCCTCGAGGGGAGGATGTGGTTTGCATGCAGGGTTGGGGGCACTTTGTGGGGGACTGCTGCAGTCTGGTTTGGTTGTTGTCCTCCGGAGGGTGCGGAATATTTCCTTTTTGGTGTTTGGGCCATAAGCTCCTACAGACTGGAGCTTGACCACAAAAAAATCACTCTTAAGACTAGACAACTCCACACACTATTAAGTCATTAGACTTCCAATTAATTGGATTAGAAAACCCTCATTTGGGATCTTGGGGGGTGACTCAAACCCCACGTCTCCCAGGCTACTGACACCTGAAGGTCGTAGATTAGTCGAACAGCGGTTAGGCAAAGCCCATCTAAATTATATTGATTATTGCCAGCCTTTGTTCTGCTGGTCTTTTGCACAGCCCACTGCAGTCTTTTGGCAGGAGGGACCTATTCTCTGGGTGCACGGACGAATCTCTCCCAAAGAGGTTGTGCAGCCCTATCATTTGCCTGCCTAGCTGGAAAGTCTCAGGAGGTTTAGTAAAATCCCTGATAAAGTGATTGTTCCGTACAATAGGAAGCAGCTTAACTGGCTCCAGTTATTTAGCCCAGAGCGGACCATCTTTCTAACCTCTCAGTCTGCTGAATTTGACAATCATTATCCCCCTTGTAAATTAGTAACATCCCGGTTGCTTTCCTAAATTTATTTCACTAGCTCCCTGAGATTGCGCCCTTAATGTATTTACAGATGGATCTCAAATGGCACAGCTGCCCTAGTCACAGCCCAGAAGACTGTTAGAATGAAAGTACCCTACAAGTCCGCACAAATAGTAGAATCGGCTGCCATTCATTTAGCTTTAGTTACCTTTCCAGCTGAACCTATTAATCGTTTTACTGATAAGATTTATATCGGCCACCTTCAGGCACATTCTGGCTTACCTGGCCCTTTTAGTGAAGGCAATGCACAGTGACCCACGCTCTCTTAATCTCTCTGCCCCAGAATTCCTTGGCCTCTGCCCAGCAGGCTCATGATAAATTCTATCTTAATGCTACTTCTTTGAGGCTCACGTATAAAATTTCTGAGGAACAAGCTCTTAAGATTGTCAAAGCATGCCCTTTGTGTGCAGAACTTGCTCCTGTTCCTTATCCCGGAGTTAATCTTTGAGGTGTTTTGCCCATCATATCTAGCAGATGGATGTTACTCATGTGGCATCTTTTGGTAAATTAGAATTTGTACAGTTTCTGTGGATACTTATTCAGGCATGCTCTTTGCCTCCGCCCACTCAGGGGAAAAGGTGAAGGATGTAAACAGTCATTGCGTCCAAGCTTTTGCCTACATGGGGGCCCAAAAATTGATTAAAATAGATATCAGCAAAGGCTTTCAATTATCCTGTGACAGTTATGACATCCTTCATAAGACAGGAATACCTTACAATCCCCAGGAACAGGCTATAGTGGAATGGACTCACTGAACTCTCAAAGACTTTATTCACAAAACAAAAAAAAGGGGGATTATAGTACTCCCCGGGTATCTGGTAGTTTGTTTTAATTTTTCTGAATTTTCCTCTCTTTGTGCTGAATGTTGGCATGGTATTATGATTTGTGACCACAGAGCATATTATTTTCAGGAGTTTCTTTTCCAGAGTCCAGCCCAATGTGGGATAGTGTCTTCCTTCACAGGATGGTATCTCTGTGGATTTGTGCCTGTTTAAACTTTAGACCCTTGGCTGTGCAGGGTTCTACCTTGTTTAATAGCACAGCAAGATGAAAAACCAGAGCCGAAATAGGGCTTCTCATGTGGTTGTCTATGGCTAATAATACCTTGAATGATCCTACCCTTAACTGTTCTCAAGTTTTATGTCTTTTGAACAGCTGTTGGGCTAACGAGATGACTGCCGCTGTGGGCCGGGTTCCAGGGAGTCAACTGGTGCTGAGCCGTCCTGGCCAAGACTTCAGGATCACCATGGGTGGCTGCTATTGCCACCGCTGCAGCCTCTGAGACAACTGGATCCAGAATTCCCTATTGAATTTTTGCCAGGACATTTTTTTTTGGTTTGACCTATAGAACAGTCAGAGCATGCGGTTGGCTGCTCCCTTTCCTTTCATTATATTTGTGCCCTGCCCATGCCAGTCCAGCCAGTTCCCTACAGCCTAGGCTTGCTGAACAGCCGGCCTTAGGAACTCCTGTAGCTAGAGGGTGTCTGTTGCTCTGCTTCTACAACAGGCATCAGCTGCAGCTACAGTGATGTAAATCACTATTTGCCCAAGAAAGTGGGCTTCCTCTGAGTGCAGAATGGGTTAGCAGGCTATGGAAAGACCAATGATCCAGAGATGGGTAAGAGAGAAGATGGGTAACATATATAATTAGACAGGCCTGGTCTAACTATATAGGAAAGGGGGAGCTGTTGGGAGCTTCAGACCCCTGGCCCCTTGACTTCAACACCCAGGCTCACCAATGATCAGGTCATTCAGACAGAAACTAAACACAGAACACAATGGAACTAACAGATGTTATGACCCAAAAAGACCTAACAGATATCTATAGAGAATTCTACCCAAACACCACAGAATATACTTTCTTCTCAGCACCTCATAGAATCTTCTCCAAAACTGACTGCATACTCTCAGTCACAAACCAAGTCTTAACATATACAAAAAAAAAAATGGAATAACTCCCTGAATCTTATCACATCACCATAAAGTTGGAGTTCAACAACACTACAAACTACAGAAAATCTACAAACAAATGGAAACTGAACAACTCTCAATTGAATTACTTCAGTTGAGAATAGGAATGGGAATAGGAAGAAAGAAATTAAAGACAACATAATAAAATCTGTCTATGTAATCCACCATATAAACAAACTGAAAAAAAAACACATGACCATCTCATTGAACGCTAAAAAGGTCTTTGACAAATTCCAACACCCCTTCATGATAAAAGTCTTGCAGAGATCAGGGATATAACGAAATACCTAAATATAATAAAAGCAATATATAGCAAGCCATTAAATGAAGAAAAACTCAAAGCAATTCCACCAAAATCAGGAACAAGACAAGGCTGTCCTTTCTCTACATATCTATCCAATATAGTACTTGAGTAATATAGAACTTGAATACTAGCAAGTTCTAGCTAGGGTAATACACAACAAAGGGAGATCCAAGGGGACACAACATGGAAAAGAAGAAATCAATGTTTGCAGATGAGATGAAAGTATACATAGACATCCCCAAAAATTCTACCGGGAACTTCTACAGCTGATAAACTACTTTTGTGAAGTAGCTGGTTACAAGATTAACTAAAAAAAAAAAAAATCAGTAACCCTCTTACCCTCTTATATACAAATGATAAAAAGGGCTAAGAAAGAAATCAGGGAAACAACACCCTTCACAATAGCCACAAACAATATAAAATATCTTGGGGCTAACTCTAACCAAGCAAGTAAAAGACCTGTATGACAAGAACTTCATGTCTTTGAAGAAAGAAACTGGAGAAGTTCTCAGTAAATGGAAAGATCTTCCATGCTGGGGGCTGGAGAGATGGCTTAGAGGTTAAGAGTACCGACGGCTCTTCTAGAGGTCCTGAATTCAATTCCCAGCAACCACATGGTGGCTCACAACCATCTGTACTGAGATCTGGCGTCCTCCTCTGGCATGTGGGCATACATGGAGGCAGGATGTTGTATACATAATAAATAAATCTTTGAAAAAAAAAAGATCTTCCATGCTCATGGATCAGTAGGCTTAACACAGTTAAAAATGGTCATCTTACCAAAAGCAATCAACAGATTCAACATAATCATCAGAATTCCAACACAATTCTTTACAGATGTTGAAAGAAAAAGTCAATGTCATATGAAAAAACCAAAAAATCCAAGATAACTAAAACAATCTTACACAATAAAAGAACAGCAGGATCACCATCCCTGACCTCAAGCTCTACTTAGAGCTATATTAGTAAAAAATCGCATCGCATTGACATAAAAACAGACACACTGATCAATGGAATTGGCCTGAAGACCCAGACATAAATCCACACACCTATGAACACTTTATTTTTGACAAGTAAGCCAAAACTATATGTATCATGCTTTTTCTTTTGAGCCACCAACCAGCTCCCAAATCATAAAACAAAGTCTAATTATTAGTTTTGAATGCTCTGCCTAGCTTAAGCACGTTTCTGGCTAGCTCTTTTTAACTTAAATTAACCTTCCTATTTTATCTACCTTTTTTTTAAAAAAATATTTTTTATGGTTTATTTAATGTGCATTGGTGTGAAGGTGTCAGATCCCCTGCAACTGGATCTTCAGACAGTTGTGAGCTGCCATGTGGGTGCTGGGAATTGAACCCAGGTCCTTTGGAAGAGCAGTCAGTGCTCTTAACCACTGAGCTATCTCTCCAGCCCTTTATCTACCTTTTGCCTTGGTGCTTTTTAACTTTTCTTTCTTGCTTGCTGTCTCTATGGCTGGCTGGCTGATGGCTGCCTGGCTGATGGCTGCCTGGTTTCTGGCCCAAGCTTC
The DNA here is from genome assembly GCF_014885135.2 of Alexandromys fortis. Taxonomy (NCBI): domain Eukaryota; kingdom Metazoa; phylum Chordata; class Mammalia; order Rodentia; family Cricetidae; genus Alexandromys; species Alexandromys fortis. The sequence continues at coordinate 165,359 of NW_026068269.1, read as the reverse complement.
TCTCTCACTCTCTCCTTTGTTCTTCCGCTTGTTCCTCTCTCTCTTCTTTTTGACTCAAGATGCCTCCCCCTATTTATTCTCTCTGCCTGCTAGCACCACCTATCGGCTGGTCAGCTCTTTATTAGACCAATCAGGTGCCTTAGGCGGGCAAGGTGAAACAGATGTAACCTAGTTTACATAACTGAACACACATCCTTAAACAAATGTAGCATAAACAAAAGTATCACAGCTTTACACAGTTTAAGGAATATTCTGCAGCATAAACAAATGTAACACATCTTTGCCTAGTTTAATATTCTATAACAATGAATATGGAGAAAAGAAAGCATCTTCCACAAACAGTGCTGACATAACTAGATGTCACCATGTAGAAGAATGCAAATAGATCCCTATCTATCAACCTGCACAAAACTCAAGCCTGTGTGGATCAAAGACCTCGACATAAATCCAGTTACACTGAACCTGATAGAAGAGAAAGTGGGAAACAGCCTTGACTGCATTTGGCACAGGAGACAACTTCCTGACTAGAACACCAGTGGCACAGACACGGCGACTGACAATAAAAGGGACTTTGTGAAGCTGAAAAGGTTCTGTAAAGATAAAGGACACCATCGATGGGACAAAACGGCAGTCCACAGACTGGGAAGAGATCTTTAATAAACCCGCATCTGACAGAGGG